>NW_019231772.1:55421-85843 GCF_002742605.1 Olea europaea var. sylvestris
GTGGGGGGGGGGGGGGGGGGGGGGGGGGGGGGGGGGGTTGGATCCGAACTTAATTCTATTTATTCCAATTACCCATAATCCGTGATTGATGAGGTTAATAGCGGTCCACTCTAATTACCATTTTATAACGTCGTCGTTGTATCTCTGCCTTTGATGCGCACCCACATCAATATTGAGCAGTTTGTTAGTGTTATTTTATGCTCCCTGTGATGCCTCAACTTCTTACAGATATCTTTCATCTTTGTACATTTCAGGACTATCAACATATTCTCCCCTATCATGGGTCAAACCAAGATTTGGCAAAGTTGGGCTCCTGTAATCAAAGTCCGCACCAGAAACTAGAGTGGAAACTTACAAATGGGGTGTGGCAAAGTAACCAATTTGTCAAGAACTCGACAGATAAAAGGCCTGTACTAATTGATGTTCAAGGTCCAAGCTCACCAATTTCTATCCTTTGCACAAATTCCTTTTTCTACTTAGTGACAGTACATAATTTTTTGTTTTTGCATATTCACGAATATTGACAAAAATAAATCTACAACATGAAGATATGCTTTTGGTTATTTATTGCCCTTCTATTTCGTTATGCTTAGTTACTCTACGACACACATGAGGTGAACCAGATCACTGAATTTATTTCTCCATTAAATAGTAATTATCATTTCCGCATATTCTTTTTTCTCTTTGCAATCTTTGGAATATGTTGAAGTAATCCTTTTCCTTTATTTTGACTGACAGACACTACTGCAAACACAATACTGTTTAGCTCTGGGATTGTTGAACAATGCATAAGGCGGGAGAAGATCATGAAATTACTTGCATCTGCATCGACCGAAATAGAAAGCAGTTTACTAGATTTATCAATGCTCTTTGATTTGTGGGGTCCTCAACCACCAATCACGGATTCGCCTCAACAAACATTTGGTCCTTATTCTAGATGGTGCTTTAGTGACAATGAGCCTCGGCAGTCACTAATATATCCAACCCAGGAATTTTACTTCAAGAAACATCAGCTGGACCTTGTGGGGGATTTAGTCCCAAGTGACAGACTATCGCTTAATGGTACTGGAATTGAGTTCAAAGATATACTATCAGTTATTGATAAATTGCATTTGTTGAAGAACCCAAGCAAGTCAAGTAAGCAGACAATGCTGGTCCCGTACTTCGAGAGGTATCTGCTCTCTTTCTTTCTGTAGCCATTAACTTTGTCTATGAGATTTGTACTTCTGTATAAACATGACAAAGTTTGGCCTTTATTTCTCATGTATAAGAGGATGTTGAGTTAAATTTGTCCATGGTTCTTGTTTTTTGATGTCTATAAATCTCCTTAGGTCATCTTAGATGTGACAAGATAGTTAATATTATCATACCTACATTAATCACCTTACTTTCATTTCATTAAACAGGCGGAGAAGAGGAGCAAGCGCTAATGCAAACAGAGCAAAACTTGAAATTGTGAATATTGCTCCTGTGAAGAGGTAAGAATGCACTTTCACGTCAAGAAAAAAATCATCTCTTATTGTTTTAACCCTTCCATTTCCCTGATTGGCAAAACGACCTTTTAACGCCATTTTAACCCTGGTCGAATATTTACAGCTTAGGCAATCTTTTCCTGTTGAATAGTCGTTGTCCGTGTTAATCAAGAAAAGAAATATTGGATTATCATGTTAGGTCACTGAGATTCAAATTATGGCTTACTATTAAAGGAAGGATGTTCCCTAGTGAATCTCACCATGTAATTTCTGGCTTGGGTCAATGTTATTATATTAATATGGCTCTTCTTGCTGGTTAATCGGGTTCAATAACACCATATGATAAAAATCTTGCCTTTTCAAACTTATTCTCGACTTTGCTATCATGTCCATTTAAATGCAATTTTGCTTAGAGAGAAACTATTTGAAGAGTCGAAGACCTAAATACTAGGATTCTGTGACTGTCAAATAAATTCTGTGGTGGAGCAGTAAATGTACGTTGTATTCTCTTCTTTGTTTTTCCCTTTTCATTTGATAAATGTTTAGATGGTGGAATGGTAAAGAAATAAACACAGATTAACAGAACTGTGCGGCAACGAAGACGACAAAAGGGAAAAGAATTATTCAAAACCTCCCCCGTATCTTATTTCCTTGTATGGTTAAAGTTTTGTTTTATCTGAGTATTTTAATCAGTTTTTTCAATCCTTCCTGCAACTCCTCCAAATTAGGGGCTTTCTAAATACTCAGGAATTTGGCATATTTGGCTAAGCTTTTGTAGAAGTTACATTTTGGTAGGTTTTTAGTTCAAAAACTTATTTTTCTGAAATCAAGTCTTTGCTTACTCATCGGAAAAGTACTTTTTCATTTTAAAGCTTGGGCAAACATGCTCCAACCCTTCCTACCATTCAAGAAACTTAATTGTCTTTGTCCTCATAGCTTGTGTGATTCCTTGTGTTGCAGTCCCAAGAAAGTGAGGGATAGAACCATGCAGAAAAAGAAAACTAGTAAAAAATCCGGTAAAGAGAGGGATCTCTATTCTAACAGCTACCTCCACGCTTGTGAAAGCCTTCTTTCAATAATGGTCGAGAGGAAGCAGCGGGGACAAAGTGCAATCCTTTCACTAAAGAAATCTGGTCCTGAACTACCTCAGCTTCTGACCCAAATTTCTGCTAGTATTGCCGGGACAGGTATTGCTGTTCTTTTCTCCGTCATCTGCAACATCGCGTGTGGTCGGGCACCCTTCTGTGCCTCTAAAGTTTTGACCACCGGAGTGGGCTTCGGATTAGTTTGGCTGTCACGGGCAGTCAATAAACTGAGGGATACAGTGAGCTCTATTAGCAAGAATTCTGGCAAGTTGGGTATGAAGGAAGAGGAAATCACGGAAAATCTCGATCGTACTTTGAAGGATGTTTATTTCAGAGCTGCTGCGTTATTGGCAATTGCTATGCTGAAGTTGGCATGATTCAAGAGTAGAGTGCCATTTTGGTTTGAGGGTCGATGTAGATAAAGAATAATCACAAGTGTAAAACATGAGTCTTAGAACTTAAGCGACGCTTTTTTTTCTTTGGTAGTTTGATTTTGACTGGTGCAGAGGTCAGTGTTTTGCAAGTAGATTGGGTTAATTACAGCAATTATCACTAAAATTTTGAGTACTTACACTGAAGTTATTTTCTTACAGTAATAGCCACCCAAATTTTCAATTGATAAGAGCAATGGTCACTGTTCACAAAAACATTAAGTCCTATGTGGTGTCGTAAAGTATCAACGCGTGACTAAATCTTTTATTTTATTTTATTGACTTGACATAATAAATAACGTCATTTGGCATGGATCAGTACTTATAGCCGTCGCATAAGATTTCAAGTTAATCAAACTAGGTAATCATTGGTGTAGTCATTAAAAACTTTAAAAATTTTGAGCATGAGAAAATAACTTCAATGACTATTGTCATAATTATTTAAAACTCTAGTGACCATTAGATGCAATATTGTTATACATTGTCGCATCATTACCACCCACACATCAATAGGTTAAAGTGAACATACTGGGATTTCTATAAGTTAAACCGTGTTAGTTTCAAGTTTTCAATGTGCCTATAGAATATTGAACCATGCTACATTGTCAGAAAAGTACCGTTTTAAAAAACAATCAACTTTTACATTTAGTTATTTCCTGCTACCAATACATCTATCAACTAGGATGTCAACATTTTCTTGCAAACTAACTTGATAAAAGAATATTAGCCTTCTTTTCCTTCTTTATTATTATTATTTCTCGTTTTATCATTTCAGCACTATACAAGCCACTTCACCAAGTAAATTTATAGCACGCTTCATTTGAGAAGTGTACAATTCATTATTCGCCTTACAACTTGCTAGTCACAGAGATGCTCCAGAAATGAGCATATTGCTTGTTAAGATAAGTGGACCATATACTAAAATATAGTCAAATATACGATAAGGTACTTATCAAAATCATGCTTAAAGCAGGTTCCAATATGAACAATTATAAATTTTGTTAACAATTTAAATATTACAGATTTGACATAGCAACAATTCAAGCAGTGTCCCGTCTAGATGGTAGATTTTTTTTCTTGACAAGTCCTCCGATTTGGAATTTTGTGCTTATGTAAGTGGTGGTTTTTTATTTCACTAATTAGCAACCCTTAAGAAGAATGACATTCAATAAGAAGTCCCCGGACAAGCTAATGTAACCATTCTAGGACACAAACCTTCATCATGCAAATAACGTCACAAATGAATCTTCATTTTTAAACCTCTTCTGGTGAACAAAATTAGTCGAAAGGAGGCGGCCTAAAAGCCTTGTATTTGCATCTCAACTTATGACTTTTGAAACAACACCGGCACCAACAGTTCTGCCACCTTCCCTCAGTGCAAATCTTTGTCCTGAAAATAAGAAGAGATTGATTGTAAGGTCTTCTACGACAATAATGTTTTGAATAGTGATTTTTTGGAGAATGTATGGTTAAAAAGCAAGGAAAAGTTTTGGATTTACGTGCAAAATATTTTAGTGTTAATGTATGGTTAAAAATGAGTATGAGAAATAATGAGAGTTGTTTTAAAGGGAGACAACCAGGGGCCCATATTGCAGACATACACAGCAGTAGGGTATGCTCGATTATGTAGAACAGGACAATACAATAAAAAAGAATAAACTTCTTTTTGTGCGTGATTTGGAACAAAATAGGATGCATGATGTAGCAAGAAAATCTGCAATCACAATTATGTAGACAAGCACACAAAACGTACATGGTTCATGTTTGCAGAACACAACCATAAAGCGAACTTTCCAATCACCAGACAATACACAGGCAGACTCAAAGGCACAATAAATTACCAAAGATAGACATGCCAATCAACAAAATATTAGTGGGGGTAAAGGAAGAATTCTTTCCCCTTTTACTTTTTTTTTTGTTGGGGACAATATACTATCCACAAGTTCAAAAGCAGGTCGAAATAGAATCTTGTAAATGAGATTTGTGTAACAAGAAAAGACAGCAGTCTCCTTGTGTTAGCAGCATATTCCTGTTAGGAATTTGAATGTCACTATAAGCCCCTGTTTTGCCCCCATTATTTCACATTATAATTTTTCTCTCTTATTTTCAACCATACAATTTTTCATAAAATAATATTATACATAAACCAAAAACTTTTCCTTCTTTTTCAACCACACATTCTCCAAAAAAAAAAAAAAATACTATTTCAAAAATTATAATACCGAATAATGGGAGCCAAACGGGGTTAAATAAAAAATTTGGAATCTCAAACTAAAATCGTTGTTTTGGAGAAGAGAACAATTCTCGTCACTTGAAAATTAGAATTGCCAAAAGAAACCTTTCTCTAAGCAAAGAGTTTTTTCATGATTTTCTTCTTAAAAAAAGACCAAGTAAGAAGCAAACATCAAGACTTAAACGTGCTAGGAAAGACACTAGAAGAAAGCCAAAATAGAATAAAAAAAAATTTATTGGACGAGGAACTGAAAAAATAGGGAAACTGACATAATATAAGAAAACGACCTTAGGTGTGTTTCAGAGAAGATATCAGAATAACATGACTCAATACAATTGAAGGTATTTCTATTCAAGCACTAAGAAATCATAGAACACGTGCCCAGTATACATTCTTCAGCAAGTATCAAGCAGAATTTAATCACAATGACGAGGTATTCCAAAAACGCCTCATCGTGATTTAATTCCACTTTCAGGAAAAAAAAAATAATTGATCGAATAAGCAGGATCGGTAAGTATAAACTTTATTGTCGTTGAAATAAAAAGGGGAACAGAATGTGCATACAAAGCAATATCCTTTCCATGACTTATAAAAATAAGGATACACACCTGATTCTAGTGGAACTGGGTATATCAGCTCAAAGGTCGCTGTCACATTATCCCCAGGCATAACCATCTTAACATTTTCGGGCAACTCAACTTTACCAGTGACATCAGCCGTCCTCAAGTAGAATTGTGGCCTGTAATTTGAGAAGAAGGCTGTATGGCGACCACCTTCCTCTTTTGTAAGCACATATATCTCTGCTTCAAATTTTGTGTATGTTTTAGTGGTGCCAGGCTTTGCAATGACCTGCAACAACAAAGATCAGTGGAAATGGTTCATTGCCCTGATGATGTCACTTTTATCATGTAATTCCAAAGGCCGGACTGGCAGCACTTCTAAAAATTCATGTAAAAGCAGACCAGATCACCCATATATCCTGATAAAAATTATAGGGGTAATTAGCACAAAACATCCCTACCTTTCGATGTTTTTGTGTAAAACGTCCCTACCTTTCATTTTTTGGTGGATTACACCCTTACCTTTACATTTTTTTGCGCAAAACGTCCTTCTGTTAACTCTCCGTTAAAATGCTCCGTTAAATAAAAAAGGTAATTAGCACAAAAGGTCCCTACCTTTCAAAGTTATTGTGCAAAACGTCCCTACCTTTTATTTTTTAGCATAATTAGCAGAAAAGGTCCCTACCTTTCAATATTATTGTGCAAAACGTCCCTACCTTTCATTTTTAGCATTTTCACTCTTACCTTTCACCTTTCATTGCAAAAAAGGTCATTTTCATCCATTTTTTCAATAAAATGACGATTTTACCCTCCTATTCAAATAAAACAAAAAGAAAAGATGAATTACCAACTGCAATCATAATCCTTAAATTTTTAAAAAATTACAAAAAATCATAAATTCTCAACCACCACCATTTTCACAACCTATCAAGCTGCCAACTATAAATCCACATAATATCACCTTTCGGCCACCATGCCCACCGGACTCCACCACCGTAAATGTGGTTGTTTCGGACAGATTGGTGACCAATACTATGGAGGTGGATATTGGGGAGAGTGAGGCGACGCTGGTGGTGGAGTCCTATGTGTTGTGGTCGAAAAGTGGTGCTATATGGATCTATAGGTGGTGGCTTGGTGGCGTTGTGAAAGTGGCGGTAATGGAGAATTTAGGATTTATCTGTAATGTTTTGAAAGATTTAGAACTATGATTGCAATTAATTAATTATTTTTTTCTTTTCTTTTTGTTTTATTTCAATAGGAGGGTAAAATCGTCATTTTATTGAAAAAATGGATGAAAATGACCTTTTGCACAATGAAAGGTGAAATATAGAGGTAAAAATGCTAAAAATAAAAGGTAGGGACGTTTTGCACAATAATATTGAAAGGTAGGGACATTTTCTGCTAATTATGCTAAAAAATAAAAGGTAGGGACGTTTTGCACAATAACTTTGAAAGGTAGGGACCTTTTATGCTAATTACCTTTTTGATTTAACGGAGCATTTTAACGGAGAGTTGACAGAAAGACGTTTTGCGCAAAAAAATGTAAAGGTAAGGGTGTAATCCACCAAAAAATGAAAGGTAAGGACGTTTTCCACAAAAACATCGAAAGGTAGGGATGTTTTGTGCTAATTACCCAAATTATAGCCACCCCTTAGCATCTCAATAATAACTAAAGTGGAAATATGTGCACACTAAATTTCCACACAAGCAGTCATTGAAGAGTTGAAGTCTAGAAGCAGAATTCAGTGGATGTGCATCCAGGTAAATTACACTATAGAATACTACTATTGTGTTATAGAAAACAATCGGTGACACTGACCATTCCTCGTTGGATATCCTCACGTTTCGTGCCACGGAGAAGAAGACCCACATTGTCACCAGCCTAGGAAAAGATAAGATTTGTAATGAGTGCCACATAAAAATTCAGGTAAAGTAACTAGTAACTGAATCCCTTACCTGCCCATAATCCAAAATCTTCTTGAACATCTCAACACCAGTCACCGTAGTTTTTCTAGGATTCTATAGGACAAAAATGCAAGTCAGTAGCATAATAGACGGACTTCAGCATTAAAGAGACAAATTTAATCATATAGAAAATAAAATTCGGGCATAAAGTAGGATTTAAAAAGAATAATTAAGAAATAACAAGTTTGAATCGATGAGGAGGGAAGTGATAAGTAAAGCTGGATCAGGGCATCAAGAGCCTAAATCAAGACAGGTTTGACCACATCCAACCTGATCACTGCGCTAATCAAATACATGAAAACTTATGGGACCAATCCTTATTACGAACAGAAACTTGTAACGTCCAACTTGTTTTACACGCACTCAAATTTAGAAATTGAAAATTAAAATCTTAAGCAATCCGTGAAAGTAAACTAGCAAGTATATTAAATACCATTTAACTCATCAATCATTTATTATGATTCGACCAATTTCCTCCTTAAGATGAAAGCTAAGGAATGTAATCATGACTTGGAGCACCTAACTGCGACCTACTGATCTAGACAATTCTACTTTGCCTACCCGTTCCCTCTTCTCCTACTTCCCCCTATATAGGAATATTTAATAAGGAACATGGGGTTGACCTCATGTAAAAGAACAAGACCATTTTTTAGTTTCTCTTAGAAGTCAACTTCAGCTTTCCACTCTTGGCAGGTGCAGATGAAGAAGGTTTAAGGTCGATGGTGGAATCGGGAAGTAAACAAGTGGAAGTGTCCTCGGTGAATTCCAGCAGTAGAAATATGAATCCGAATAAATTAGATACCTCAATAATAGTATAGGTTTCATAGTTTGGATCAGTAGTCGTCCAAACATTAGAACCATTAACTTTATACCAGCCACAACTAAGATGACAAAAAATAAATAAAATCAATGCCATAAGAAATTGACTTCCAGATTAGGATAGTTTTGACCTGTGTAAGTCCCAAAATCTCCACATCATCTCCTGGTTTGATCACTCCCTGTTCGACACGTCCAGTGGCAACAGTACCACGTCCCTTCAAGACACCAAGAAAAGAGTGTCAAAATATAATGGCACAAGGACTGACAAGAAATTTTATCCTCATTATTATCGGACTGCATAGTATTTTAAAGATCAATTAGAGATATCATTTGACCAAAAAATGACGTAGCAACAAATTTAATATTGCAGGCTTGCAGCTATGTCAAGAAATTTAGAACACTAGAAGCGGGCTAAATAATCTATGAAGTATAATTAAATGAATGCCAGGAGATTAAAAAGAATAGAAAAGAGGCAGTGCTCTAGACATGAGGGCAGTTCATTGCATGGCGTAATCAATATATAAAGCATATCCAGTTTACCTGAATAGTGAAAACATCTTCAACGGGCATCAGGAAAGGCTTATCAAGTTGGCGTACAGGATCAGGAATGTATGAATCTACAGCTTCCATTAGTTTTAAGATAGCCTTTTTCCCTATTTCTTCATTTGTACCCTCTAAAGCAGACAGAGCAGATCCTCGAACAATGGGGATTTCATCCCCGGGAAATTTGTAAAAGCTAAGCAATTCTACAAATATGATGAGGTCATACGGAAAAATTACAGTTGCAATTATATATATGTATACTCAATAACTCAATATCAGACTCGAAATTTAGCTTACCTCGTAGTTCCATTTCCACAAGTTCCAGCAATTCAGGGTCATCGACGGCATCGACTTTATTAAGAAAACACACAAGCGACGGCACACCGACCTGCATTGAGAGTAGAGGTAAATCATAGGTAACAAAAATAAGGACCACAATACTGTACTTCCATAATGTGGTTTTCTGGAAATGTCAAATTTCATGTCATGATAACAACCTGTCGTGCCAGAAGAATATGTTCCTTTGTCTGCGGCATTGGCCCATCCGGGGCTGAAACAACTAGAATTCCCCCATCCATTTGAGCAGCCCCCGTAATCATGTTCTTCACATGATTCAAAATTCGAAGAAGGAACACATCAGATAATAATTTTGGCAATTATCAAGCACATAACAAATGAATGACATGTTCCACAAAACTATATTCAAATTGCATATGCAGTCAATTGGTCAATACCAATATGTTTAGCTAAAGGTTCCAAAGTTTCCTCATTGTTAACAATAATTTCAGATTTCTTTAAATTTGAATCTGGTGAGCAAAATGGTCAGATATGGTTTCCTTCGGAAAGTGGTCTTGAAAGATATGTTTGACACGGTAAATCCATGTGCGAGAAATATTTCTGAAGTCAGAGATGAATCTGAATGGGCTTCTTCGAGGGGAGGAAAAGGAAGAAGAAGCTAATTGGTACTATATAAGAAGTGGCACATCACCTTCTGGATTGCAGACGTGATATGATGAAGAAAGATATAAAAGGGTAGAGGAGAAATTTTTGGGATGATTGACATGAGAATTTTTCATTCAAGGTGCCTGGCCTCATGTATATCACGTAGATACTCACATGATCACAAGCCATTCTAATTCATGGAAATGGCAAGCCAAAAAATAAAAAATAAAAAAAATCAGTACATTAGAATAAGAACAAGTAAAAAATTTTACATCTCACTTTAACATAATCAGCATGTCCAGGGCAATCTACATGAGCATAATGCCTCTTCACAGTCTCATATTCCACGTGTGCCTGCAAAATCAAATTATACATTCCAAATAAAATCAAAGAAGCTGCAAGCAAAAATAAATGATAAATCTAATGGGGAAAAACATAGAGAAAATATTCCAACCGTGGCAATAGTAATTCCTCTCTTTTTCTCTTCAGGAGCTTTATCAATTTCATCAAAAGCAATGGCCTTAGCCTTCCCTTCTTCCGCTAAGACCTATATTAAAACAAAGAAAATGCCTCTCAGTCTCCACGTAAATACAAAAGACAGATACAATTTAAGAAGCCACAAGAAAGTAAAGTAAAATTTCAAAAACTGGCATTATAGAATGACCAAAAATCGCAGATATTCGTGTATTACCCTAGTGATTGCAGCCGTTAGGGTAGTCTTTCCATGGTCAACGTGTCCAATAGTTCCAACATTCACATGAGGTTTTCTGCCAGTATGCAATACATTAACTAAATTAAAACTGGCAACAAGTAAATTGTAATCCTGAATTCACCTTCCATCGTTTATTTTTTCCCCAGCCTCAATAAACAGAAGCTGTTTAGAACAATGCATCATCCTCTTCAGACATCCAAAAGAAAAAACAAATCCAAAGTTCATTACACATTGGTAGCATATAGTATCTAATCCAGAAAGTATTTCGCCATAAAAGTAATACAATTACGCCATTTGACCAAACGAGTCAAACATAACATGAAAGCGAAATGAAACAAGTAGAATCTTAACTATTATAAGTAATTTGACTCTCTACGGAATGGACTTCACATATTTACCCATGGGTAATACAAGTATAGCTTACGTGCGAGTGAAGGTCGCCATGGATCTCCACCAAGGGTTGGAAACAGAGGGGATTTCATTGGAAGAGATCGGCGATTCGGAAACTGAGAACGCCGAGGACGCGGCCGATACTCGGCAGCTGGAGGAGTATATTTGTGGAGTCAGTGTGAACACGCGCCTCGAATTAGGGTTTCGAAATGCTACAGAAGCCATTTCCGATGGGGAAAATTGTAGAATAACTGTGTGAGAGACCGGGGGCGCCGGGTGGCGGGGGGGGCCTGTGAGCTGCGTGAAGCGGGGTTTTGGAAATGCAGGGTTTTGGAAATGGAAACAGCTTCTAGACGACGTCGTTTAATGAGCTGGTTATTTTTGTGGATGGGCTTTATGATATCAAATTTACTCGGGCTTTCTAACATCCTGGCTGAATAAAGCAGTAATATGGCCCATCTTCACTTCACTCTGGCAAAGGAACAAAAATTGAGAAAAATTTAATTTTCATCCCGTCCCCCCTTGCCTCCCAGAAAATATTCTGCGGTTCGAGTAGTGTTGTAGTCATTGTTATTAAAAATACAGGATTCCTTCTAGTGGTAACACGATGTAAGCAATCTGACATCTGCCCAGTACTGAAAGATTAAGGGGAAGTGTTAGTTGCTTTAAATGGAAACTCCAAAAAACGACGACAGTAAAATTGAATTCTCCTTGAAGATGCTGAGTACTAACGGCTAGATGGTATTGTCATTCATTTTTGTACCCTATTGCTTTAATATCAATTTAAATTTATATGGGTAAATATGTGTTGGGTGGTGTTAGAGCTTTTTAATCCCAAAAGCTAGCTCAACAAGCGAAACTTTCACCCATGTTTATAAACTGATCACTAGCTCCTTTCACAATCGATGTGGAATAATCTCAACAATCTCTGTAAGTGGGACTAAACATGTATCTCCCATGGGTTGTTGCGCAGAGATTCGTTGATAACTTTAGCTCTAATGTGTTGGGCGTTCCTTCCACGATCGATATGGGATAACATCAACAATATAAACACTCAAGTAAGCCTATATTTGGCTCGTGTTTTTTAACGGTTTGTAAACACTAAAGTTACTTCTTTCAACCAAGTCAGCAATCTTTTCTTGTCGATGATATTGGCTTGGGTGGCACATTTCGAACATTGTACAAGTATTACCTACTTAACCTAAGTTCAATGACTAATTAAAGATATTAACCTAAGTTCAGTAACCATTATAACAATTAATTTGGTTTGGAAATGGAAACAGCATCTAGACGATGTCGTTTAATGGCTTTATGATATCAAATTTACTTGGCCTTTCTGACATCCTGGCTGTATGCAACAGAAATATGGCCCATCTTCACTGTTCTCTGGCAAAGGGACAAAAATTGAGATAATTTAATTTTCATCCCATCCCCCCTTGCCTCCCAGAAAATATTTTGAGGTTTGGGTAGTGTTGTATTGACTTATTAAGAATACAGGATTCCTACTAAGTTGTAACACAATGTATACAATTTGACATCCGCTCAGTGCAGGAAGGTGGAAAGGAGAAGTGTTAGTTGCTTTAAATGGAAACTTCGATAAACGACGACGGTGAAATTAAATTCTCCTTGAAGATGCTGAGTACCAATGACTAGATGGTATTGTCATCCATTTTTGTACCCTATTGCTTTAATATCAATTTTATTTTATATGAGTAAATATGTGTTGGGTGGTATTGCGACTTCTCAATCTCAAAAGCTAGTTTAAGAAGTGAGGTTTTTCATACTTATAAACTAATCACTAGTCCCTTTCACAATTGACGTGAGATAATCTCAACAATCTCCCTAAATGAAACCAAACATGTATCACCTGTGGACTGTTGGACAGGGATTCGTTGATAACCTGGGCTCTAATACCAGTGTTGGGTGTCCCTTCGACAAACGACATGGGGTAACCTCAATAATATAAACGCTCAAGTAAGCCTATATTTGGCTCGTGTTTATGAATGGTTTGTAAACACTAATGTTATTTCTTTCAACCAAGTCATCAATCTTTTCTTGCTGACGATATTGGCTTTTGTGGGACATTTCGAATGTTGTACAAGTATTACCCACTTATTTTCATATATTTATAGTTTAAACCGTTTATAAATATTTCTCGAACATTATTTACTTATTTTGATAGCACTTCATTTATTACTTTCAAAATAAGTATTTATATGAAGACAAGGTGGGCTAGAAAGATTAACCAACTGGCCATGTTACTATGTTTCTCTTCTCCACCTTGCAAGACACTCATCTTCTAGTATCTCACCAAACTATGAACCATTCATCTGCTTTTTCTCCATCTCTCTCTTGTGTCCATTCTATATATATTGCTCCGTTTCAGCCATTTTCATTGTTTTTGCATGGCTTCCACTTTCTTTATTCTCCAGATATTGGCCTCGAGTCATTTGTGTTTAGCAATTGATAATTCTTTATTTAATTTAACTTATCGAGCAGTTTTCAACTTTGGTGATTCTAATTCTGACACTGGAGGACTGGCTGCTGGAATAGCCTTCCCAGTCGGGCCACCCAATGGACAAACTTACTTCCTCAAGCCATCGGGAAGATTCTGTGATGGCCGGTTAATCGTTGATTTCTTGCGTAATAAACTACTCACTACTAGTCTAGTAATATACTCCTCGTGTGCCAATTTACTTGTATAAATCGACAAGTCCTTTTTTTTTTTTGGGTGTAATGCCTACTTTTCTTGGACAGGGGATTCAATGAATTTGCCACTCTACAAGGCCTACTTGGAATCTGTTGATGCACCGAATTTCCAATCGGGGTGTAATTTTGCCACTGGAGGGTCTACTGCACTTGCTGCCAAAGCCAATTCAATTAGTCCATTTTCATTTGGTATCCAGGTAGACCAATTCATCAGATTTAAAGCTCGAGTTCTTGCATTATTGGCAAAAGGTATGCAATCAAATGGACAACAGCTGCACATTTTTAATAAATAAATGGCGACAAGACTTCAAGAAATCGTGTCTCTTTATGTGTTATAATGGTTTTCTTTCTCACTTGCAGACAAAAGGCTAAGAAAATTTCTGCCTACAAAGAACAGTTTCGAACAAGGCATATACATGTTTGATATTGGCCAAAACGATGTTGATGCTGCATTTTTTTCAAAACCCGAGGATGTTATTGCTACAATTCCAACTATTTTGTTAGAATTTGAAACGGGATTACAGGTTTTTTGTTTCTCTTCTCTAAAAACTGAAAACTGAAAATTAATTCAAAATTGAAAACTGAAAAGCAAAGCGAATGTTTTTTGACTACTAGCAGATATTATATAATGAAGGAGCAAGGAATTTCTGGATTCATAACATGGGGTCACTGGGTTGTTTACCCAGAATTATTGCAACATTTGGAAATGATGCGTCAAAACTAGATGATGTTCAATGTGTCACTTCACATAACCAGGCAGCCATGCTTTTCAATTTACAACTACATGCTTTGTGTTCAAAGTTCCAAGGACAGTTTCCAAAAGCCAAAGTCACTTATGTGGACATAGTTTCCAAAAGCCAAAGTCACTTATGTGGACATCTTCAACATCAAACTCAACCTCATTTCAAATTATTTTCAATATGGTAATTGATAAACCAAATTATTTTTGCCACATTTCACTTTTTTTTTTGGTAATGATAGCATAAAAATGGTCTTTTTACTTTCTTCGACATCTCTAACAACATGTTTAATAAGTAATTCTGGACTAGACTAACTATGAACAAAATTCGGCCTTTTTTCTTATTTAGGGTCCATTTGATTGGAGTTCTGCTTTTGTTTTTGTTTTTTTATAGAACTTTATGATAAAACGTCTTAATTGGTGTTTGAAAAATAATTATTAAAAGAGTTTCCTCTTCTGAAGGAACTTTTACAAGAAGCTACATTGAATTAGCTTCTTTTAAAAGTTCTTCTAACTAGAAAAATCACATTTATAAAATTAATCAAACAGTTACAAAAACATTTTTTCGATCTCAAAAGCTCATTTTAATTTATCAAAAGTCATGTCAATCGGATCCTTAATGATGTCCGGTATTGTGTATCAAATATGTATAATACTGTGCAATAACATGTCTAGTAAGATGTGGGTTGTGATGCATCCTGATCAAATGTGAAACAGTGATGAGCCTGTCCATTGATCGACTCGAGGCATGGACCAGCGCAAATTGAGATAATGACAACCAAAGCCCAGTTAGTCAATATGCATGTGGAATGCAATCACCTCGAGTTATGGTAGATAGTTCACGCATTTAGAGTGCTTCGGCATCCACATGCTCTCTGTGCTGGTCTGTAGGATTCTCATTTGACTCATCTTGAAACACTAATTAAGGAGTAACTACTATGGATAAGATTTTTAACTCCCCTTTGTTACCTACCAATGTATATCAAATATGCACTAAGAGAACTCGGTTTACAGGGTTCAAACAGCCATTAGCTGCTTGTTGTGGATATGGTGGCCTTCCACTAAACTTTGATGCTCGAATTGCTTGTGGAGTAACCAAGATTTTAAATGGTACATTGGTGACAGCAGGGCCATGCAATAACACTGCTGAGTACATTAATTGGGATGGGAGCCATTACACAGAAGCTGCTAATCAAATCGTTTCAACACAAATTCTGTCTGGGAAGTATTTGGATCCCCCTTTACCAGCAAAAAACTTCATTTCCCATCACACTGCAACTTGCTACTGAGAACTTGCATCGTGTTTGGGTAGAGTGAAATTTACATTACTGACGATATCAACAAACCGAAAATAAAATGCTGATAAATCCTATATATTGTATTGTTTAGCTTGGTCCATTATTACTGTTGATATGTTAATGTTGACGGGCTAGATATTGATTGAAAAGGTACTAGTCCTATCTATCCACCTCTTTGGTTGTGTCGTGCGTTAATAAAGTGAGAGAGCTATGCGTTTTCGATCACTTTTTTCTCTAGCTGCCTCATTGCACTTTGTCGAACTAACTCTTTAGCCATATTTGTGCAGGAAATTAAGATAAATTCTTCAATTTACTCACGCGATTCTTAGTTAGAGAAACATTAAGAAGTCAGGATAATTGTATAACGATGCAAAATTTAAGAATTGTTATGTTACAAGTATATAATATTTCTCGTTCACCCGAACTCTTAAGTACTTGTTTGGTTTAGCTAAAAATCAAAATTTGAGTAGAATTTGATAGATGATGATAAAATGTATAATTCTCATTAACTATATGATCAAAAACGAATTTTCAAAAATGGACCAAAAAACTAAAAAAAACTGCATGATCTCAATAGCGACTTCATGCAGGTGAAGATTTGAGAATAAACAAGCACTCAATTTTAAGAGCTTATGATTTACACTCAAATGCAATTTTAGTTAACAAAGGTGAAGATTTTGCTAAGAAGACGCAATGACATAAATGGTTTCTTTGTCCTCTCTTCTACTCCTCTCATCTGATTCCCTCTTGCAGTGATTTTCTCTTTCTTCCTTTTTCTTCCCTAAAAAGAAATCAAAATTTCACCTTTTTTTCACTTACTAGTTAACTTTATTTCTCTTTTGAAGAATCATTTCTTTCTTGTTCCATATCGATTTTATTGCTTTATCTGTATTTTTTCCCATTATACTGCTAAAATTTCTGTGTATGAAAATTTTACATTGATTGTTTAAAATCTAGAGTGCGTGCCTTCATCTGTTTAGAATTTTGGCTGGAATTATTGGATGATGGAAAATATTGGCAGAATTGTAGGGCCGATTTCTAGCAAACACCAAGTTCAACCCGGGCTCAGTTTCACCTATTTAGTCGACACCACCAAGAATTGAGACAACTCCAATACCACCACGAAGGGCGCCCCACTTTCGGTTGCTATAGGTTGGGAAGATGATGTACAATAATATGCCCACTAACAATTAACCACAAAGGTCACAGAGAAGAGATGAAAACCGAGAGGTGAGTCTCACAAAGAGAGGTTGGGCATTCTTCCATTTGAGGCCGAGAGAAAGACAAGAATCTAAGCCAAGTAAATATCCAAACAAGGTAAGTTAGGTTAGGGTTATTTAGTGGACCAAACAAGGCTCGACTCAAATATAATGGGTTGGGCGCCCCACTTTCGGTTGCTATAGGTTGGGAAGATGATGTACAATAATATGCCCATTAGCAATTAACCACAAAGGTCACAGAGAAGAGATGAAAACCGAGAGGTGAGTCTCACAAAGAGAGGTTGGGCATTCTTCCATTTGAGGCCGAGAGAAAGACAAGAATATAAGCCAAGTAAATATCCAAACAAGGTAAGTTAGGTTAGGGTTATTTAGTGGACCAAACAAGGCTCGACTCAAATATAATGGGTTTCAAATTAATAACATAGCCTTCCAAGAAAATGGGACGAACCGTGAACAACACTATTAACAATAGTTTGCTTCGAACGGTCCATACGAATATGGATTGGATTGTCTCGATAATTGTGTTGATATACTAATCAATCATATGGCCAAAGCCGATTAATAATAAAACCGGGGTTACAATATAGCTCGGGGGGTCGTTTGACAACAAATTGCCTAACAAGAATAACATGCTGCTTGAGCGTAGCTGCACTTTACCTTCTTGGCTGGAGAATCGGAAGGTTTTGTTAATTTTATTTTTTCTAGTGTTTCATGGATAGTTGTTTGGTTTTCCATATTGTAATGATAGTTCAAACTATATAAGAACAATAATCAATTTGAACCCTTCAATGGTTCGTAGGGGAACCCTACCTTCTCTTATACGTCCTGCAATTTGTAATTGAATTCCTTTTGTATATTTTTTTTCCAGCTAATTCAATAGCATTTTTTATTGCTTCTACATTTTCATGTCCAATTGGAGTTAATTAATGGAATTAATTATGTGCTTTCGTGTCTAATTTTGAATGTTTTCATGTCCAGGGATGCTGAAGTTCTGAAATCTGTTACTCGAGTTAAACAATTAAAGGAATTGGGTGAGTAGAGCATTTACCATTGCTTAGTTTTCTGATTGAATTATTGTGATCAAATTATAAGTTGTCTGGTTGAGTAAATTATGCAGTCTTTGCTTATGATATAATTGGCACTTGCAAACTATGATTTTAGATTATCCATTTTTTAATCTCTTTTCTGCTTGAGTTTTTTGAGCCGAATTATCACGATTTGCATAATCTTACAAGATCAATAGAAATTGCTTTCTTGGTCTGTTATGACGGTGAATTCCATAGGACTATAAAATTAGAATGAAGATTTTGTCATATTCAGTTCCAGTTTAATGATATTGTGCGCTTTTACATTTTTCAGCTCAACTACTGGATACTGAAAGCAGAGTTTTGCCTTTGATCGTCACAGTGTCTGAGAGGGTTGGTTCAGATGCACCAATCAACAGCGAGTACAGTAGTTTAGGGGGGCGTAATTATGGAGCAAAAGGTACATAGATTCGTTTTCCATGATAATACAGAAAGGAAAAGTTTTTCCATTTGTCATTAGTTCTTACCCAAGCACTCTTCTCATATTCTCTCAGGTAGAGCAGCACTTTCTGAAACTCAATGATGCAGGATCATGGATAAAAGATTCAGCTTTGATGCTTTCCACGTGCAAAGAAGTTCCTTGGTACCTGGTAAAATTAGGTTTTGTTCTCCATGTGCTGACATGGGAATTCAAGCGAAAACCTTTAAGAACTTAATTTTTGGAATCTACCAAATTATGGGAAAAAAAATAAACTCACGAAATTTTATTAATTAATCCTTTATTTATAAGGGTTTACATGAAAATCTAGATTAAAAGAACTAAAATTGAAAAGAATTTAAATAAACTAAATGACAAAAATAGTATTAAAACTTTAAAAGCAGATTTCGAGTCCTAAACAAACTTACATTGGTAAAGTCCATCATATGTCACAACAAAGTAGTGATTTCAATCTTGCTCGTCGTTTTCTTTCTGAAAAAGGTATTATGGGCTCAAATTGGAGCTCGAATGCCAAATAATGTTTTTTCTCTTTTCAGTTCAACTGTTCCTCAATCCATTGTTCTACATCACCTCTGAGATCAGACTGAATGCACGCTATAGTCATGAATTTTTCTTGTTCCATATCGATTTTATTGCTTTATCTGTATTTTTTCCCATTATACTGCTAAAATTTCTGTGTATGAAAATTTTACATCGATTGTTTAAAATCTAGAGTGCGTGCCTTATCTGTTTAGAATTTTGGCTGGAATTATTGGATGATGGAAAATATTGGCAGAATTGTAGGGCCGATTTCCAGCAAACACCAAGTTCAAACCGGGCTCAGTTTCACCTATTTAGTCGACACCACCAAGGATTGAGACAACTCCAATACCACCACGATGGGCGCCCCACTTTCGGTTGCTATAGGTTGGGAAGATGATGTACAATAATATGCCCATTAGCAATTAACCACAAAGGTCACAGAGAAGAGATGAAAACCGAGAGGTGAGTCTCACAAAGAGAGGTTGGGCATTCTTCCATTTGAGGCCGAGAGAAAGACAAGAATCTAAGCCAAGTAAATATCCAAACAAGGTAAGTTAGGTTAGGGTTATTTAGTGGACCAAACAAGGCTCGACTCAAATATAATGGGTTTCAAATTAATAACATAGCCTTCCAAGAAAATGGGACGAACCGTGAACAACACTATTAACAATAGTTTGCTTCGAACGGTCCATACGAATATGGATTGGATTGTCTCGATAATTGTGTTGATATACTAATCAATCATATGGTCAAAACCGATTGATAATAAAATCGGGGTTACAATATAGCTCGAGGGGTCGTTTGACAACAAATTGCCTAACAAGAATAACATGCTGCTTGAGCGTAGCTGCACTTTACCTTCTTGGCTGGAGAATCGGAAGGTTTTGTTAATTTTATTTTTTCTAGTGTTTCATGGATAGTTGTTTGGTTTTCCATATTGTAATGATAGTTCAAACTATATAAGAACAATAATCAATTTGAACCCTTCAATGGTTCGTAGGGGAACCCTACCTTCTCTTATACGTCCTGCAATTTGTAATTGAATTCCTTTTGTATATGTTTTTTCCAGCTAATTCAATAGCATTTTTTATTGCTTCTACATTTTCATGTCCAATTGGAGTTAATTAATGGAATTAATTATGTGCTTTCGTGTCTAATTTTGAATGTTTTCATGTCCAGGGATGCTGAAGTTCTGAAATCTGTTACTCGAGTTAAACAATTAAAGGAATTGGGTGAGTAGAGCATTTACCATTGCTTAGTTTTCTGATTGAATTATTGTGATCAAATTATAAGTTGTCTGGTTGAGTAAATTATGCAGTCTTTGCTTATGATATAATTGGCACTTGCAAACTATGATTTTAGATTATCCATTTTTTAATCTCTTTTCTGCTTGAGTTTTTTGAGCCGAATTATCACGATTTGCATAATCTTACAAGATCAATAGAAATTGCTTTCTTGGTCTGTTATGACGGTGAATTCCATAGGACTATAAAATTAGAATGAAGATTTTGTCATATTCAGTTCCAGTTTAATGATATTGTGCGCTTTTACATTTTTCAGCTCAACTACTGGATACTGACAGCAGAGTTTTGCCTTTGATCGTCACAGTGTCTGAGAGGGTTGGTTCAGATGCACCAATCAACAGCGAGTACAGTAGTTTAGGGGGGCGTAATTATGGAGCAAAAGGTACATAGATTCGTTTTCCATGATAATACAGAAAGGAAAAGTTTTTCCATTTGTCATTAGTTCTTACCCAAGCACTCTTCTCATATTCTCTCAGGTAGAGCAGCACTTTCTGAAACTCAATGATGCAGGATCATGGATAAAAGATTCAGCTTTGATGCTTTCCACGTGCAAAGAAGTTCCTTGGTACCTGGTAAAATTAGGTTTTGTTCTCCATGTGCTGACATGGG
The DNA here is from genome assembly GCF_002742605.1 of Olea europaea var. sylvestris. Classification (NCBI taxonomy): domain Eukaryota; kingdom Viridiplantae; phylum Streptophyta; class Magnoliopsida; order Lamiales; family Oleaceae; genus Olea; species Olea europaea. The sequence goes on from NW_019231772.1 coordinate 76,499, forward strand.
AATTCAAGCGAAAACCTTTAAGAACTTAATTTTTGGAATCTACCAAATTATGGGAAAAAAAATAAACTCACGAAATTTTATTAATTAATCCTTTATTTATAAGGGTTTACATGAAAATCTAGATTAAAAGAACTAAAATTGAAAAGAATTTAAATAAACTAAATGACAAAAATAGTATTAAAACTTTAAAAGCAGATTTCGAGTCCTAAACAAACTTACATTGGTAAAGTCCATCATATGTCACAACAAAGTAGTGATTTCAATCTTGCTCGTCGTTTTCTTTCTGAAAAAGGTATTATGGGCTCAAATTGGAGCTCGAATGCCAAATAATGTTTTTTCTCTTTTCAGTTCAACTGTTCCTCAATCCATTGTTCTACATCACCTCTGAGATCAGACTGAATGCACGCTATAGTCATGAATGTTAAAATGAAATTTGACGCATAATTCATAGCTTCAGACTTCATAGTGTAATTTTAAAGGCTATATTTTATCTTTTATTTTTTTCTTTTTTAAAACAGGATGATAGCACAGCTCGTGTACAAGTTGTTGGAGCCTGTGGTGCCAAAGGTTTGGCCCTGACAGTTGGAAGTGAAGTGTTTGAAGGTCTAGGACGGTACCTGGTGCTTGGATGTTTGGCTTGTCGCCAACGTCTGAAGGTCTACCTTGGTCTCCATATATTCCTACGTTTGCTGTCTTGTATCTGCAATTAACCACGATTATTCTGTTGGCTCAAACTCTTTCAATTATGATTGTCTTTTTAGATGCTTGGAGTCAAAAGAATCGAACACATTCTTCCAACTGATACACCCTTGACAGTTGTTGGTGAGGTATGATACTTCTTGAGAAGACACAAATATTCTTCTTCATTTATACATTCTTTGAGAAAAAGGGAGGCAGGCGCGATGGCGCCCAAGTTTCTGCACAAAACTTGGCGCGATGGCGCCCAACTCAGCTATTTATATAGCTGTTTTTCCCCCTTCATTTGAGATCGATTTTTGAGAGAGAAAAATAGAGAAAAGCTTGGAGAGAATTTAACAAGTAAGAGGTTGTTCTTCTTGGGTATAAATTCAAAGCTATTTTTCTTTCCTGGGGATTAACTTGAGGTTTGTTCAAGTAATCCAATCCATTGTTCTTTATATATATTGAAAAATCATTTATTCCCCAATTTCTTATCTTTGAAGTGGTTTGGATTTTTTCACATTGCAAGTTATCTTTTTTGGGCAATCTTGGGAGTGTTGTTTTCCTAACAATTTGGTATCAGAGCTTCTTCTTAAATCAGGGTGGTTAAGCTCCGATTTTGGGTGGGTGGCTTGAACTTTGTTGTGCACACAAGGTGTTTGTGAAAATTCTCAAATGAACTTTGTTGGTTTATTTCCGGTAAACAAGTAAATAAATCATGTCTACTAGAAGAACGGTGAAGATTGGGAAGTATGAGATAGAGAAATTCAATGGGAAGAATGAATTCTCATATTGGAGAATGAAAATGAAAAATTTGTTAATTTCTTAAAAGTTGCACAAGGCATTGGCGGGAGAGGAGAAGAAGCACATAGATATGTCTGACGAGGATTGGGAAGAGCTAGATCTTGAGGCACTAGCGTCTATCATTCTATGCCTTGAAAGAGATGTTGCTTTCTTAGTTGATGGTGAGGAAACGATGGCGGAGGTGTGGACAAAGTTGGAGACGTACTTCATGACGAAGACTCTAACTAATCGGATCTATTTGAAGTCCAAATTGTATACTTGCAAGATGGATGAAGGTACACCAATCCGGGAGTACGTCAACAAGTTCGATAAGTGCATATCGAACTTGAAGGACATTTATGTGAAAGTAGATGATGAGGATCAAGCACTTCTACTATTTCTTTCATTGCCAAAGTCTTACGAGAACCTCGTGCAAACATTGGTGCTTGTGGGTGATAAACTTGTAATGGAGGACACTAGAACGTCACTTCTAGCGGATGATCTTCGAAAGATTGCAACTAGTGGCATATCTACCATTGGTAACAAGGAGCAAGTTCAATGATTGTTTGTAAGAGGTAGAAGCAATGTGCGACCAAAGGGCAAGGGAGAAAAATCTAGATCGAGTTCTAGACCTCTTGTGAAAAGGCCTTGTTTCAAATGCGGCGAGCTTGGGCATTTCAAGGCAAATTGTACTAACAAAAGGAGTTGGAAGAAGAACAACAAGAACAACAACAATGGGAAGGTGCAAGTCAAGCAAGAGGTTAGCTATGCCTCGGAAGGAGGGGAAAGCGATGAGTGCTATTGATGGATTGGTTTGAACATTGATGGATGTTAGACATGTTCCTGATTTGCGGAAGAACCTTATCTCTGTTGGTGCTTTAGACTCCGGTGGTTGCAAGATTGTAACATGGAATGGAGTAAAGAAGGTTGTTCGTGGTTCTTTGATTGTGATGAAGGGTATTCGTGAAGGCAATCTCTATACTCTTCAGGGTACTACAGTTACAGAAGATGTAGCGGTTGGAACAAGTGAAAGTGGTGGAGACCCATGTGAGTGCACTCGACTATGGCATAGGAGGCTTGGGCATATGTCTGAAAAAGGGCTAGATCTGCTAGTCAAGAAAGGTTTGCTAAAGAACTTGAAGAAGCCTTGCATGGATTTTTGCGAGCATTGTGTGTACGGTAAAGCACACCGAGTTCAGTTCCAGCCAAGCAAACATAGAAGCAGAGGTATTCTAAACTATGTGCACAAGGATGTATGGGGTCCGACTTCTGTCACTTCCAAAGGCGGTTCCAGGTATTTTGTCACATTTGTTGATGATTATTCTAGATATGCTTAGATTTATTTTTTGAAGCATAAGAATGAGGTATTCGACACTTTCAAGAAGTGGAAAGCAATGGTTGAAAACAAAACAGGAAAGAAATTGAAGACATTGCGATCTGATAACGGTACTGAGTATACAGATGGTACTTTCAAGGAGTTCTGTGGTAAGGAAGGCATTGCGAGATACTGGACAGTTAGGAATACACCGTAACAGAATGTGGTCGCAGAAAGACTGAATCGCACACTTCGAGAGAAATCGATGTGTATGCGATCCTATGCTGGTTTGGACAAAGAATGGTGGCAGAGTTGGTTGCAAATGCTTGCTACATAGTGAACCGATCTCTACACTCAAAGTTAGATGGAGATGTACCTTACAAGGTATTGACAGGAAAGCATGCAGATTATGAGAACTCAACATATTCGGATGCACAGCTTACTATCACGTCAACGAGGGAAAGCTTGATGCGAGGGCCAAGAAGGCTATATTCTTAGGGTATGCGGCAGGTGGTGTGTAGAGGATTCTAAGTTCATAATCAGCAGAGATGTTACTTTTGATGAGAACTCCATGATAGCTTCATTGAAAGCTACAGTGCCCGGTGGAGATGATGTTGAGACTACAGAGTCTGAAATTGTTGAAATAGAACCTAGAGATCAACCTGGTTCTAGTCATGTTCAAAAGGAGATTCATGCAGACACTCAAGATGAGAGTGATGATGAGCTTGAACAAGAGGCGGTTTAGTAAGAGAATGTACAGGCACAGTAACAACAGCAGTTTGCAGATAACTTGGCTTCCTCTAGGCCACGGCATATTTACAAGCAAGTTCTAAAGTTGGGGTCAGACGAGCCTTTGATGCACTATGGACAGACAAATTTGGTTGAGTATGCACTCTCGGTGGAGGATGATGAGCCTGCCACTTTCAAGGAAGCTATTTTAAACAACAATAGTGAGAGTTGGTTGGCAGCGATGGAAGAAGAGATGGAATCACTTCATAAGAACCAAACATGGGAGGTTGTCCCATTGCCCATAGGTAAGAAAACTATTGGTTGCAAGTGTTGTACAAAATGAAACAGGATCCTACCAATCACGGTGGTACAAGATTCAAAGCAAGGTTAGTGGCTAAGGGGTTTGCACAAAGAGAGAGAGTTGACTACAATGAAATCTTTTCTCCGGTGGTCAAGCATACTTCCATTCGGGTGCTATTGAGTATTGTTGCTCATCATGATCTTGAGCTGAAACAACTCGATGTCAAAACCACCTTCTTACACGGGGACTTGGATGAGGAAATCTATATGCATCAACTTGAGGGCTACAAGGTTGAGGATAAGGAACGTCAGGTATATCGCTTGAGAAAATCACTATATGGATTGAAACAATCTCCTCGACAGTGGTACAAGCGATTTGACTCCTTCATGCTAAAGCATGGTTTCTCCAGAAGTGAGTATGACTGTTGTGTTTATATTCGAAAGCTTCGGGAAGGTAACTATAACTATCTTCTTTTGTATGTGGATGACATGCTTATCGCTTCGAAAAGCAATGTGGAGATAGATAGGTTGAAATCTCAACTTGGTAAAGAGTTTGAGATGAAGGATGTGGGGGCTGCTAGGAAAAGACTGGGTATGGAGATTAGAAGAGAGAGGACGAACCGGCGAATATTCTTGAGTCAGAAAGGCTACATTGAGCGGGTTATTGCTAGGTTCGGATTGCAAGGTGCAAAGTCGGTGGTGACTCCATTGGCTCCACATTTCAGGCTCTCTGGTAAACAATCTCCTACTACAGCGGAAGAAAAGGTACGCATGGATTGTGTTCCTTATGCTAGTGCAGTTGGCAGTTTGATGTATGCCATGGTGTGTACACGCCAAGATATTTCACAAGCGATTAGTGTGGTCAGTAGATTCATGGCGAATCCGAGGAAGGCACACTGGAAAGTTGTGAAGTGGATCCTGAGGTACTTAAAAGGTACCGCGGATACGGGTTTATGTTTTGATGGAGATGCATGTCATATAAGTGGGTTTGTGGACTTGGATTATGCAGGTGATTTAGATAGACGACGATCTACTACTGGATATGTGTTTTGCATACATGGTGCCCCAGTTAGTTGGCGATCGATGTTACAGGCTACAGTGGCTCTTTCTACTACAGAGGCCGAGTATATGGCCATGGCAGAGGGAGTGAAAGAAGCTTTGTGGTTGTGGGGTCTTCTAGATGATTTGGGGATTGAGCAGGATTGTGTGGACTTGTGGTGTGATAGCCAGAGTGCGATTCACTTGGCTAAGAATCGGGTTTATCATGCTCGAACCAAGCATATCGACGTTAGGGATCATTTTGTGCGTGATGTCATAGAGGAAGATGATATTTCTCTCTTGAAGGTACACACAAATGAGAACCCAGCAGACATGTTAACCAAAGTGGTAATGGATAGCAAGTTTCAGCATTGCTTGGACTTGCTTCACATTAGTCCGTGTTGATATGCCCGAGTGGGCATGGCCCTTCGGGGTGGGGTTGAAATGAGGTGAATAGTATATGAAGGTGGAGGTGAACTATGGAGGCTTGATCCCGAGTTTTGAGTACGTAGGCAACCATAGTTTGAATGGTGCAGCCGAGTTTGGCTCTTGCTGCTTCTTCTTGTGTTCGTCCAAAATTTGAGGTCTATCAAATGATATACGTGGTGGAAAATTGTGAGAAAAAGGGAGGTAGGCGCCATGGCGCCCGACTCAGCTATTTATATAGCTGTTTTTTCCCCTTCATTTGAGACCGATTTTTGAGAGAGAAAAATAGAGAAAAGCTTGGAGAGAATTTAACAAGTAAGATGTTGTTCTTTTTGGGTATAAATTCAAAGCTATTTTTCTTTCTTGGGGATTAATTTAAGGCTTGTTCTAGTAATCCAATCCATTATTCTTCATATATATTGAAAAATCATTTCTTCCCCAATTTCTTATCTTTGAAGTGGTTTAGATTTTTTCATATTGCAAGTTATCTTTCTTGGGCAATCTTGGGAGTGTTGTTTTCCCAACACATTCAAAAGTCAATTTCAAAACTAGACCGTAAATATTGATGTTACAAATGGAAAGTATATGCTTGACAAATTTTTAGTACACTTATGGCAGAAACAAGTGAGTTTATCAACAAACTGTGACCGTATTTGCTACTTTGAACTAGATGATAACTTTAAGATTTAAGTTTATATTGCTTGGAGGACATTTATGCTGTCTTGATTTAATCTCCAACAGATCACACATTCTTAGTAGTTATTTGTGAAAATTAAGAGTGTTCTTTGATATTTGAAAAGTCCTTTGTTTTTATAGTTGGGCTTTCTACCTTAAATGGTTACTTCATCTGCTTTATCAGACTGTTAAGGATGACGTTGGAGCAATACGATTTCAGCAACCACTCAAAAGGCCCCTTTTATGTCTCTAACAAAACCATTGATAAGCTCATTGCAAATCTTGGGAAATGGGCAAGGTTTATTTGTCCCCTCCTTTACATTATTCTTGATATTAACGTACAACTAACATCCCCACTCAACAATTAAAAGAGAGCCGAGAAGGGGAGGGATCCTATTTATAACCCCCCTCTCTCCCCAATATATGCTTATTTGCGTCAAACTGTCATGATGTTTACTTTTGCTCTTCTTATGTGACATATAAATTTACTTTCAGGTTGTATAAGTATGGAACAATGGCGTTTTCTATGTTTGGGGTTTATCTTCTAGCAGAACATGCTTTCCAATGTATCATGGAGAGAAAGCATAATTGGATAATGCAAAAGAGGTAGAGTTGACTATGCATTGATGATGCATTGAAAAAGATGATTTCATGTTATTATTGTAAAGAACGAGGTACATTAATATTTAGCCCACATTACTAATTACAAATACAAAAGCCACAAACGATTTCCTCATACATTATTTCAATCCCCATCATTGAAAAAAGGTTTCCAACTTTTCTCTCTAACATGTGCTTATTTGCACAAACCTGTTATGATGCTTACTTTTGCTCTTTCTATGTGGCTTATAAATTTACTTTCAGGTTTTATAAGTACGCATCAATGGGGTTTTCTGTGTTTGGAGCTTATTTTCTAGCAAATCATGTTTTCCCATATATTATGGAGAGAAAGCATGCGAAAGAGGTAGAGTTCACAATGCATTGATGATGCATATAATGTATTGAAAAAGATGATTTCATGTTATTATTGTAAAGAACAAAGCATATTTAGGTCACAACACTAATTACAAATATAAAAGTGATCGAACGAAACTTGCAAGTGTACGAGATCGTTGACAAGTAATAGATTTAGTAAGATAGAGCATCGTCCCACAAGGAAAGACTTCTAATTCAAGTTTACTATTGTTGTATTGAATTTGAATTATGTGATACAAAAGAGATTTGATTTTGTGTTTTATTCTAAGTTAATCTAAGAAATATGAAAGAAAGTGTTTGTTTGTATCAAATTATGGATGATTTTATTGGATTTCAAATCCATTTATTGCTATCTATTTCAATTTGTAATTGTGTAATTTAGTCCCATTCATACATTCTTGACAATCGATACAGTTAATGTATTTAAATTTCTTTTCCAAGATAAGTAATTATATTCTAAACTTGTTGTGAGTCTTCCAACGTTAACAACAAACAACTAATTATCTAATTGGTGATTAAGCAATTAAATGATGAAATGGAAATGTAAAATTAATCAAAAAATGCAAGAAATATTAGGCTACTAGTTTTGAATTAAAATAAATAAACAATTGGTCTCATCTTCATCCAATACGAAAACGGATCTAGTTTAACATGATTTTATATAAGTTATAAGAAGAATAATAAAAAAATATTACCGAATCATAAAATAATGTAAAAGATATTGATGTTCTAGTTCAAGGTTGAATTCTTCAATTTCATGATGTAATTGAACATTCAATTCTTGTTAGGGTTTGATATTCTCTCTCAAAATATAACAATTGGTCTATTTTTCTTAATGAATTTGATGATTTGATATGGTGTAAAGAGATTATAATAAGTAATTTCAATTACTGCCCATGTCTTGTATTATATAAGGTGAAATTAGGTTAAGAAACACATTCAAATTAAGTTTTAAAAGAGTTCTAATCAAATAAAGAAAGTTGCCTTTGCATTGCGCATGGTTATGTCTCTGTGCAGTCATCAATATTTTATCATTATTTTCTCTCCCTATACTTGATTGAGGTGATTCCAAATACATTAAAAATGTAACTCAAAGGACTACAATTATAGTAGAAATAGCATTTATTTTTTCAATTAGAATGTTTACTATTCCAAAAATGACTTCTAATTGCATCCGATTGATTCTATGTGATTTTCAATCATCATTTTGTGGTCCGAATCAACTATTAAATATTTGTACTTTGGTCCCGAACTTTGAATTTCCTCTCTTTTCTCCATTTTTTCGTTTCTTTCTTCCAATTTCACTTCCAAACAATGAGTTATACTTAAAAAACAAAATATATACTTTATTAAGTTACAAGTCATCGACTACACCAAAAAAAGGTTTTTGCAACGGCCAAAAATCATATTATACAGCGCTATCTCAGCATCCACTAACAAAATAAACCCAAAAATCAGAAGCCAGGAAAAAAAATCGAAAAATTCCAAATAATCGCCGAAATTTTTACCTTTCCCGATGCCTGAAATTCCATTTTCCACCGTCACAGGTTCTGTGTAACCCATATTCAAAACCTCAAAAGCAGCCATTTCTTTACACATTTTTTTTCAGCCCAGAACTCACATCTCCAAACCCCACAAGCAATCAACATAAAACCCCGAAAATCCCACACTTAACAAGACTTGAGATGGGTAAATTAACAGGATTGTTGATTGAAGTTCAGAGACTACCTGACGACGGATTATCAACTGAAAATGAGTTCTCAATCAACTTTGATTCGCCTGAAAATCCAATGTTGACGACGGCTAGAGGCAGAGAGTGTTTCACAGTTTGATGCAAATGAGAGGAAGATGGGGTAATTTTTAGTTTGGCCAAGTCAAAGGGCCAATTTTTCACTTTAACCAAAAAAAATTTGTCTATCACCAAAATAGCCTATTATTGAGTAAAAGACAAAAATACCCTTAAATAGTTTATATAATTACAAAAATAGAAATTTCTTTCAAAAGACAAAAATACCCTTAACTTACAAACTAAAAAATCAAACACTTTTCACTTTATATTTAATTATTTATTTTAAACAATTACTCAAATTAAAAAAATTAATATTAAATTTACTTTCTTGTTTAAATATTTCATTAATTAATTATCTTAATCGATTATGTATATTATTTATTTAATATTTAATTAATCACTTGTTTAAATAAAAAAATTAATGTTTAATTTGATTTCTCATTTAAATATTTTATTAATTTATTATCTTAATTGATTATGTATATTTAATAAATTATTTAATTATTTATTTTAAACACTTATTCAAATAAAAAATTAATATTTAATTTTGGTTTCTCTTTTAAATATTTCATTAATTAAATATCTTAATCGGCCCTTAATTAATTATTTATTTTAAACACCTACTCAAATAAAAAAA
>NW_019231772.1:86011-86189 GCF_002742605.1 Olea europaea var. sylvestris
AATGTCTTCTTTAAATATTTCTTTAATTAATTGTCTTAATTAGTTATGTATGTTATTTATTTATTGTTTAATTACTTTGTTTAATTATTTATTTAATCACTTAATTAAATAAAAAAATTAATATTTAATTTAATTTCTTATTTAGATATTTCATTAATTAATTATCTTAATTGGTTTT
>NW_019231772.1:89731-164530 GCF_002742605.1 Olea europaea var. sylvestris
ACTTATTTAATATTTAATTATATCTTTTAATTTTTTTACTATTACTTAACATAAAATAAGTAATTAAAACTAAATTGGAAAATAATAAATATTTAGATAAATAATAAAACATTTATATTAAGCATTTCAAAGAAATAATTTTAAATACATAATATACATTAAAATTAAACAATTCAAATAATAATTAAATATTAGACAACACAATATAAGAATTAAAATAAATAGTTAACTTAAAAAATTAAAGGAAATAAATAAATAAGCAATTTTAAAAAAAATTTGGGCCTCTGGCGTCGGCCCAGATGACTGGGCTGTCTGGGCGCCAGGTAGCCCAGTCAACTGGGCGCCCAGGCGGCCCAGGCGACCCAGTTGACTGGGTCGTCTGGGTTGACTGGCCAAGACGGCCCAGTCGACCCAGACGGCTGGGCGCCCAGACGGCCCAGTTGACCCAGGCGGCTCAGTCAACTGGCGCCCAGACGGCCTAGACGACCCAGTCAACTGGGTCGTCTGGGTGAGTCTGGGTCATCTGGGCATGCCTAATCGGTCCAGTCAGCTGGGCTTACGTCTCCTTTGTGGAGATCGCCGGAAAACTCCATTTTCGGCGATCTCTACTCCATTTTCCTCCTCCCAAACTATTATCCTTACCCAAAAATCATGTATTTTTCCAAAAATCAACACATGTATATAAAATCATGTTTTTTTTCCAAAAATCAATATAAAAACTTTAAATATGGGTCGTCTATTTTTCCTTTTTTATCAGTGCTACAGTAATTTTTCTCTTTCCTTACTATCTTCTCTTTCTTCTTTAAATAGTAAGGGTAAATTTGGATTTCTCTTGATTTTCAATATTTTAAACATTTTACTTTTTTTTTTTTTTTTAATTGGTCAAAGGCCTCTTTGGAAAACTGGCCGGGTCAACCGGCTGTTGGCCACTAATTCCTCGAGGAAGATGGAGGGTAACGAGTTTACATTTGGGTTGGGTTGGGTTGGGTTGGGTTGGGTTGGTTTAAATGGGTTTAAACGCAAATGAGTCTTTTACATTTTTCTTTAAACTAGCGGGTCGGGTGGGTTGATTTCTTGTAAAAAAAATTATTAAAAAATAAAAAATACTACTAATAATACAAAAAATATATAAAATGTAAAAAGTTACTTACAATTAAAAAAATTTAAACTTATTTAGAAGCAAAATTTAACTTATATATTGTAAAAGTTTCTTATAAAAAATATTAAAGAAAAATTTTAAGTTAATATTTTAAAATTTTCATTTAATTTTTAAATCAAATATTTGGTCACTAAAACCTTGGATGAATTAGGGAACAACAAATTTGGGGGAAGTCAAAACGTTGAAAAAATAAACGGGAATGAGTTGTGGACAATGGAGAGGCGAAGTTGTGGTGGTTGAAGTCAGTGAGAGACGGAGGTGCGAGACTGAGGTGTGAAGAATGAAGAAGCAAAGTTGAGCTGAGAGTTAAGGCCTGCAACGTTTTTCTCTTGGACTTCTAAATTGAAAGGCAAAATAATAATAATAATAATAATAATAATAATAATAATAAAAAATAAAAATAAAAATAAAAATAAAAATCTAGCTTTTGGCAACGTTCAAAAAAACGTTGCAAAAGGCAACTTTTACAATGTTTTTTTGAATGTTGCAAAAAGTTGTCTTTTTGCAGCTTTTTCTAAACGTTGCGAAAAGTCTACGTTTTGTAACGTTCAGAAAACGTTGTAAAAGGTACCTTTCGCAACGTTTATTTAAAAAATGTTGCCAAAACTCAATTACATTAAGTATTTGCAACATTCATTTATTAAAATGTTGCAATAGACCTTTTTAGCAACACTTAACTACCGAATGTTGCCTTTTAAGTGTTGCAAATAGTCATTTTTGGTGTAGTGATCTAAACTAATTGCAATTAGTCTAAATAAGTGTATAAAATAAACCTATCAAAAAGCTACAAACATTTTCCCCATAATTTATTTCAATCCCCATCATGGAATGTTAGTGTTGGTGATTGAATGTTCTTCGTATCATATGAACAATTTTACTAAAGTAATAAAGAGTTGTTTAAGCTTACATGTTAACTTTGAAATTTGGCTTGCACATCGATTGTCATGGGTTTGATGTTTATAAACACACTGGTCCTTTCAATTGATTGAAATTATCCAAGAATTATTTAACTGAGTTTTATGTCCACCACATGGCATTGGTGAATTAATTCCCTTTCAGTTTTTATCTTATGCTCAAAGTTGTTTAGGCCTTCCTTGCTACTAATTAATTTTTCTTAAATCTTGTCTTGTGTCAGTGCATCTTGCAATTTATATATAAGTTCCCTCCTGATTTATTACACTTGTTTTATGTTTGGATATTCTTAACTGCAAAAAATTATCAATAGGAACTTTTTCTCCATTATTGGGAAATTATTATCGACAACTAAGACTGCAGTGTTGTTGGTTAAGAACTATTGAAGTGTGTTCATGTAAAACCCGCAGGCGTACGAGATCATTGACAAGTAATAATAAGTGAGTTAAGAGTTTATCGTCTCACGAGGAATAAGGTTTAATGTCTAGTTCGATAGTTTTTATCAAATTCGCTATTATTGTAACACAAAAGAGAGTTTAATATTTTTATATACTAATCCTAATCTAAGAAAGCGATTAAAATGTAGTAAACTGATATGTGAATGAGTGTATTGGAATCTCGAATCCCCCTATTGCCATTTATTCCAATTCTTAATTCATAATTTAGATAATTTCATGCATTCACGATAATCGATAATCCACTTTTGTTCAATATTCTTTTCCAAGATATATTAAACCTATGTTTAACACGACCCGATCCTATTCCTAGTCCGAATTCATATGAAAAACATGCATTGATTCACATGATTTATCACACTCGATTGCACATGCCATAGAGATTATTCCTAATACCTATTGTCCATGTGTTGATTTTACCGTGTTCGAGACTTATTGTGAGTATTCCTCCACTACAATAAGTAACTTACTATCTGATTGGTGATCAAGCAATTAAATAGTTCAATGAGAATGTAAAACCAATCAAGAAAAACAATAATTAAACTAAATTACTTGTCTTGAATTAAGAATAAATAAACATTAGGGTTCATCTCATCTAATACACAAAAAAGAATTAGCCTAACATGCTGGTCAAATTAATGAACAAACAAAAGTGGAAGGACATTACCAAAAATTTCGACGGTACGTAATTAATTTTTATGTCAATGACTCTGCCGTCGATTTCCTCTTCAATGTTTTCTGCATGTGTCGTCTTTCTTCCAGCAATTACTTGTCTCCAATTCTCCTTTTCTCGGCTTCTGTTCGTGTAATTATATAATATTGATTGCCAATAATTGATTCCTCCAGCAGCCTGCCAATTCCTCCCCTTTTGCTGTGCGTTCGTTGCCTCTAATGTGTACAGATATATAATATATTCAGCAATCGGTCAGCTTCTGTAAATTTCCAATCGATTCCGCCTTTAATGCGTGTATATTTATTAAACCACAGCCGCCAATCTCCCACCTTTTAGCCTCAAAGTGCGTGTAAAGATATATAGTATTGGCAGTCTCCTTCCTTCCCCCCCAGGCTCCCCTTTTCAATTACTGTGCGTATGTATGATATTGGGCAGAAGGCCGCCCTCTACTTCGTCAATTCCAACCACTATGTTCGACTCCTTTCGCCGCCAAGCTGTGAGAGATGTATATTCTATTTCAGCCCCCCCCACTTTCAGCGTGTAAGTGCACGTATATATATAAAATAAAACCTAGCAGCCGGTCCACAATGCGTGCTCCACAAAGGACTCCAATTTGAGCCCATGTTATTGTCTTCATGCGTGTGTTTGTATGTGGAATTTTCTGCTAGCAAGTTTATTTCACAGTAGCCCATGTAATCCTTTAATTTGATTTCAATTGCAAGTCCAATTTAGTCTACTTCTCATTCCAATTCCAATTGGTAGCTGGCCCATCAACTTTATCCAATGGTCAATTTAGTACCCGTACTTTGAATTTGTCATTTTTTTTTGCCCATTTTTGCTTGTTTCTTCAATTCTTTGTTCAAACGTGAGTTGTTCCTAATAAAAATAATACAATACAAATTAGGTCATATTTTGTCGAAAGAACAATAAAATTCCATAGTTTAAAGTCCCGAATAAGTGTAGGAAATACACTTATCAAACCCCCAAACTTGAATCTTTGTTTGTCCCCAAACAAAACTAAAACTCAACAAACACACCAACACACAGTGCTAATTACCTAATTGGTGGCCAGTCAATCAAGCAATGCAAAAAGATTTAGCTAGCTAACCCAACTTTTTATCTCAGGATTGGAATTATAAAATCCGATCTATGCACAGCTTCAAAATCACAATACAGAAATTAACATCTACTTTTCCAATGCAAAGTCATCGTGTGTGTGTGTGAAGAATTAAGCGTAGCATCGTGAATTCATAAGTTGTTCCATTCCCAACCCTTAATAGTCAGATATGTTTTTATCATCACTCGTGGGATTCACACACCCCCAATTTGTTCTTCTCACTCTTTTCAAGTGTGTGATCTAAGGTTGATTTTTATACTATCCTCACCTCTTTAGTTTAGGTAAATCTCACCAATTGCAGTTCAATATGTCGATAAATAAGGATTCTCCTTCAATTTTGATTGCTTCAATCTCCAGGATTTAACTAAACTAATAATCTCTTATCGAAAGTCAAATTTCCTCAAACAAGTGCTGGGGCTTAACCAAGGCATTAGTGATTTTGCTTTTTTCATGCACTTGCTTTTTCTGTTTATCAAAATCTTTTTTTTACTACATTCTCTCCCTTAAGCTTTCTAGATGACCCATGTAGCAAGTTTTAGGTCGATGACTCTCAAGTTAGATGATTTTAGGACATCAGGTTTAAGACACCCTTCCAGGCTTAATAACCCGAGTCAAAAAGGCTTCGAAGAGAACAAATTTTTATTTCAAGTGCAATTTCATCTCTGATTGCCTTTTAAGTGACCCCTGTAGCGAGTTTTAGGCCGATGACTCCCAAGTCAGATGACTTTAGAGCATCAGGTTTTAAGATACCCTTGCAGGCTTAATTACTCGAGTCATGAAGTCTTCAAAGACAAGTTTTTAAATTTCAAAATATGTGTCTTGATTAGTGCAATACCCCTTATCACACACCTATTCAAGCAAACGACCTCCAATTTAAGACTTTCGCCCAATTCATCATATTGATCTCAGACAATCCACACAATATTTTTTATATCACACATGGAATCCCCATTTATCTCAACATCTTCCTACAACAGTGAAATCTCCCCAAACTGTTCTACATTTGGTCTAAGAATGTAAAATATAGTGGTTTTAGGTATAGTATCTATGGTCTACTATTTCAACCTATCCAATTATGAAATCAACTTATTCCTACACAATGCTTAACTTAATTCACGTGCTCATTATATATCAAACTTCACATGAAAAAGCAACAATTAACTTAAGCATGCAACTTATTCACCATTCATAGATCAGTTCATAATTCAATATATGCCTTATTGCCAGCCAGGTTAACTAACTCATACAAGCACAAAAAAAGAAAATATTTTTAAATTTTTTCAATTTTTTTAAAATTTTTCTAATAGTTAAAACAATAAAACATGCATCAAAACACACAAAACAAATGAAAACTCATGTTTTCCACCCCCAAACTTAAATTAGAAATTGTCCTCAATGTCTTAAATCCTAGTCCGCATATAAAGGGGTGATGAAGAAAATGAAGAGAAGACTCCCCCTGATATGGCGTAAAATTCAATGACTAGCTTTTCAATATCTCTCGTTGTTTCCTTTGTAATAATTCGTTCAAGTGTTCCACAACATCATGTTCCTGCACAATATGGATAAATAAAGCAGTAAGGCACAAAAAATCTGGAACAAGTGTTACTTGGCTCGAACATCAATAAATCAATAAGTGACCTAAGGAAAATTGGGGTATGGATGATGATTCCCTAATTAAAACTATGAAAATAAACTAAACTACCAATAAGCTAAAAAGCAAAATAAACAAAAGGGATGAAGAGATTGGGTTGCCTCCCAACAAGCGCTTAATTTATAGTCTTTAGCTAGACTTTGTTGTCCTGGCTACTTTGCATTATCAAGTGGCACGGTTGTTTTCTCACTAGAGTAGTCACCTCCCCAATAAACTTTCAACCGTTGTCCATTTACTTTGAACCTCCTTTGTTGATCTTGAGACACAACTTCCACAGCACCATGTGGAAACACAGCTACTACTGTGAATGGACAAGACCACCTAGACTTTAGCTTTCTCGAAAAGAGCTTGAGGCGTGAGTTGAACATCAATACTTGCTGACCAACCTCAAACTCCTTCTCCTTTATATGCTTGTCGTGCCATCTCTTGGTCTTTTCTTTGTAAATCTTTGCATTCTCATATGAATCCAAACGAAACTCATCTAGCTCATGAAGTTGTAGAACCCTCTTTTCTCCCACTGCCCTCATATTGAAATTGAGCAAGTGTGTCGCCCAATATGCTTTATGCTCTAACTCAACCGACAGATGACAAGCCTTTCCAAATACCAACCGATATGGAGACATGCCAATTGGAGTTTTAAATGTTGTTCGATATGCCCAAAGTGCATCGTCCAATTTCTTAGCCCAATCTTTACGTGATGCATTGACTGTAGTTTCGAGAATCTTCTTTAATTCCCTGTTGGAGATTTCCACTTGCCCACTAGTTTGATGATGGTATGGAGTCGAGACACGATATTTCACTCCATATTTGGCCAACAGCGAAGCAAATAGGCGGTTACAAAAATGCTTTCCACCATCACTAATAATCGCCCTCGGGGTACCGTATTGAGTAAAAATATTTTTCTTTAGGAACTGAGTTACCACTCGGCTGTCATTCGTCGGTAAAGCTATAGCTTCAACCCATTTGGACACGTAGTCCACTGCCACCAGTATGAATTGTTGACCGTAGGATGGAGGGAATGGTCCAATGAAGTCAATGCCCTAAACATCGAATATTTCAACCTCCAAAATACTGTTCAAAGGCATCTTGTTCCTCCTTGAGATGTTTCCAGTCCTCTGGCACTTATCACAATGTTTCACCATATAATGGGCGTCCTTGAACAACGTAGGCCAATAAAAACCTGATTGTAGTACCTTTGCTGCTGTCTTGGTTGTTGCAAAGTGGCCCCCATACGATGCAGAGTGACATGATTCTAATACTTGATGCTGCTCTACTTCTGGTACACAACGACGTATGATTTGATCTGGACCCTTTCTGTAAAGAATTGGGTCATCCTAAAAGTAGTGTTTTAAGTCACTAAAGAATTTCTTTTTGTGATGACTTGAGTAGTCTAGTGGATGATGGAGCGAGCCAAATAATTGACATAGTTGGCATACCATGGCGTAGCGATAATCTGAAAAAGCATTTCATCAGGAAAGACTTCGTTGATCTCCACTGTAGGGTTTGACTCATGTGATTCAAGGCGAGAAAGGTGATCTGCCACAACATTCTCACTCCCTTTTTTATCTCTGATCTCCAAATCAAACTCTTGCAATAGGAGTATCCATCGAATAAGCCTCGGCTTTGCATCCTTCTTGCTCATTAGATATTTCAATGCCGAATGATCTGTATAGACAATCACTTTTGAACCAATCAAATATGACCTGAATTTGTCAACGGCGAGCACCACTGCCAAAAGCTCTTTCTCTGTAGTAGCATAATTCATTTGAGCCTCATCTAAAGTCTTACTGGCATAGTGGATAACATGAGAGATCTTCCCTTTGTGTTGACCCAACACTGCCCCCACTGCATGATCACTGGCATCACACATAAGCTCAAACGGATAATCCCAGTCTGGAAGAGCCGACACTAGAGCAGAAATCAATTTTTCCTCGAAAGTGTTGAAAGCAGTCAAGCACTCCTCAAAAAAGTGAAATGGAGCTCCTTTTCCAATAGATTGCATAATGGTTTCGAGATTTTGGAAGAATCTTTGATGAAGCGACGGTAGAACCCTGCGTGACCTAAGAAACTTCTAACTCCCTTCACTGTTACCGGTGGTGGTAATTTTTCGATGACTTGTATCTTAGCTTTATCCACCTCAATACCTCATGATGAAATCAGATGCCCTAACACAATCCCTTCTTGAACCATGAAATGACATTTTTCCCAATTTAATACAAGGTTTGTGTCTTCACACCACTGTAACACCTTTTCTAAATGTTCAAGGCACTCCTTAAATGATTTTCCAAATACTGAGAAATCATCCATAAACATTTCAATGATATTTCCCACCATATCCGAGAAAATAGACATCATACAATGCTGAAAGGTGGCAGGAGCATTGCAAAGGCCGAAGGGCATCTTCCTATAAGCAAAAGTGTCATAAGGGCATGTAAATGTCATCTTCTCTTGATTATCTGGTGCTATAAGAATCTGGTTGTACCCCGAATAATCATCCAGGAAGCAGTAGTAAGCATGTCCAGCAAGTCTCTCTAGCATTTAGTCAATGAAAGGAAGATGAAGTGATCCTTCCTTGTGGCGTGGTTGAGTTTGCGATAGTCAATACAAACTCTTCAACTTGTGACTGTGCGTGTAGGGATGAGCTCATTGTTTTCATTCGGAACCACCGTTATCCCTTCCTTTTTTGGTACGACCTGTACTGGACTGACCCAATGGCTGTCTGATATGGGATAGATGATCCCTGTATCCAAAAGCTTTAATACTTCTTTTCTTACAACTTTCTGCATAGTCGGATTTAATCTGCGTTGATGCTCAATTGAAGTTTTGTAATCATCTTCCATCAGTATCTCATGCATGCAAAGCGAAGGGCTGATCCCTTTTATATCTGATATCGTCCATCCTATTGCTGTCTTATGCTCTCGAAGTACCCTCAACAACCGATCCTCCTCCACTTCTGTAAGATTGTTTGAGATAATTACTGGAAGTGAATTCTTTTCCCCCAAGTATGCATAACGAAGATGAGTGGGCAGTTGTCTGAGTTCAAGAGCTGGAGCTTGTTGTATAGATGGTAAAGGTGTTGTGGGTCTTTCACTGAGCTCCAAACATGGTTACTTGAAGAATGGTGGTATGGCTACCAAATAACGTTTACATTCTTCTGCTTCCTCCTTTTCTGATGGTAGATCCTGAGAATGCACTAAACATACCTCAAGCGGATCTTGAGGGTGATCTAGTTTAAATGTCTCTGATAACGCTTCTTTTATTATATCAATCTGCATGCAAGAATCCGGTTCGCTTTGAAATCTGAAAGCTTTAAACACGTTAATTGTCAGTTCTTCTTCATTTAATCTCAATATCAACTGACCTTTTTGCACATCTATCAGAGCCCTTCTCGTAGCCAAAAATGGATGACCCAATATGAGGAGGACGTCTCTATCTTCTTCCATATCTAGAATAATGAAGTCCGCTGGGAAGATAAACTTGTCAACCTTCACCAAAATATCTTCACAAATACCACGAGGGTATTTGATCGACCTATCAGCCAATTGTAGTGAAACTGTTGTCAGTTTTGCTTCCCCCAAACCTAGTTTCCGGAAAAGAGATAAAGGCATTAAATTAATGCTAGCTCCTAGATCACACAATGCCTTATCTATATACAAATTACCAATGTGACAAGGAATAGTAAAACTCCTAGGTCTTTTAGTTTCGGTGCTAATTTGTGTTGGAGAATTGCGCTACACTCCTTAGTAAGCATGATTGTTTCATTGTCTTCTAGCTTCCTCTTATTTGATAGAATATCCTTCATGAACTTGGCATAGCTGGGCATTTGGGCTAAAGCTTCAGCAAATGGTATGTTAATATGCAGCTTCTTGAACACATCAAAAAATTTCTGGAATTGCTTGTCGAGCTTATGTTTTTGCAATCTCTGTGGAAATGGGATTGGAGGAACATATGATTTGACAAGAGTAGTTGCCTTTACCTGTGGACTATCTGATGATTCAACTTGATTTTCCTATGAGGCTTTGTCTGATTCATCTACTTGCTTCTCGCCCATTATAGGTGCCTTTTCTATGACAGTTGCTAGCCTCTTTACATGTATTTCTGGTAACTGGACGCCACTACGTGTAGTGATTGCTTTGACATGCTCCTTAGGATTTATTTCAGTATTACTAGGCAATGTTCCTTGAGCTCTACCTGATAGTACGGCTGCAATTTGTCCAACCTGTTGTTCCAAATTCTTGATCGAGGCTTGTTGGTTTTGAAAGTTGGTCTCAGTTTTAGTAATGTATTGAGCTAGCAAATTTTCCAACGATGGCCTTCTCCCTTGCTGTTGTTGCTGTTGGAACCCTGGTAGTTTATTCTGATTGCCTCCTCCATGTTCTTGTCCTTGATTATTGGACCATGAAAAATTTGGATGATTCTTCCAACCCGGATTAAATGTGTTGGAGAAAGGATTATTTTGCTGTCTCTGAAAGTTATGTGCGTAGCTTACTTCTTCGGATTGATTAACATGTGTAGACGCCAAAGGGCAGCGTATACAAGCATGATTTGCTCCACAACCTTCACAAATAGGTGGCGATTGGTGTACCATGTTGACTGACTTAGATAGATTGTCCATTTTCATTGTAAGAACTTCCATTGTGCGGCCAGTGCTGTCACTGCATTTACGTTGTGTAACCCTGATATTTTTTCTTGGAGCTTCCCTATCGGTTGGCCACATAGATTGATTCTTAGCTATTTTTTCATACAAATCATAGGCCTCATCGACATCAAGTTTCATAACTGATCCTCCCACTGAAGCATCTATCATATTTCTGAACTCCTGTTTTAGTCCGTAGTAGAAGAGATATTGCTGAGCTTTCTTAGGAATGTCAAGGCTGGGGCATTTTCTGAAAAAATTCTTGAACCTCTCCCAT
Source organism: Olea europaea var. sylvestris (assembly GCF_002742605.1). NCBI lineage: Eukaryota > Viridiplantae > Streptophyta > Magnoliopsida > Lamiales > Oleaceae > Olea > Olea europaea. Next base: position 100,612 of record NW_019231772.1, read on the forward strand.
GCCTCAGGATAGCTCTTGAGATCTTTTTGCTTGAAGGTGTGGACGTCATTCTTAATTTGGTGAACTCGAGAAGGTGGAAAGAATTTCATCGTGAATTTTTGAACCATATCGTTCCATGATTGAATGCCCCCTGGTGGTAAACAAAGAAACCATTCTCTCGCAGTATCCTTCAAGGTGTGAGGGAATAATCGCATTCGAAATGCATCTGCTGATATCCCTTCATGATTGATCACCTCACATAACATGAGAAAAGCAGAAATATGCTCATGAAGATTTTCCGTGGCTTTCCCAAAGAACCTAATGTCTTGGTGATTTTGAAATAGATTGATGACATCTGGTCTGAGGTGAAAATCAGGTTGTCCGAAAGGAGGATATACCACAGCTAGTTGCACTGGTGTAGGAATTGGATTGACGTAATCTCCAACTAAGATAGGAGCTCCGTTCTGGATGGCTCTCTGTTGATTTGGCTGTGGTATTTGCTCTTGAAGCTGAACCTGATTCTGCTGTTGATTTTAATTATCGCCCATTCTCCTTGCTAGACGTTGTACTCTTCTACGATTTCTAAATGTCCTTTTGATTTCGGGGTCTATTGGTAAGAGATCTTGTTCGTCAGGATTTTGCATAAACTAAAGTTGCCTAAAAAGTGTAATGGTAGCCTAAAAACAACTAAAAATAAAATAAAAACGAATTTAATATAAACTACTAAGCTAAAATTAAATCCGTTATTCCCTGAAAATGGCGCCTAAAACTTGGTCGTGTGAAACCTGCAAGCGTAGGATCGTTGACAAGTAATAATAAGTGAGTTAAGAGTTTATCGTGCCACGAGGAATAATGTTTAATGTCTAGTTCGATAGTTTTTATCAAATTCGCTATTATCATAACACAAAAGAGAGTTTAATATTTTTCTATACTAATCCTAATCTAAGAAAGCGATTAAAATGTAGTAAACTGACATGTGAATGAGTGTATTGGCATCTCGAATCCCCCTATTGCCATTTATTCCAATTCTTAATTCGTAATTTAGATAATTTCATGCATTCAAGATAATCGATAATCCATTTTTGTTCAATATTCTTTTCCAAGATATATTAAACCTATGTTTAACACGACCCGATCTTATTCCTAGTCCGAATTCATATGAAAAACATGCATTGATTCACAGGATTTATCACACTCGATTGCACATGTCATAGAGATTATTCCTAATACCTATTGCCCATGTGTTGATTTTACCGTGTTCGAGACTTATTGTGAGTATTCCTCCACTACAATAAGTAACTTACTATCTGATTGGTGATCAAGCAATTAAATAGTTCAATGAGAATGTAAAACCAATCAAGAAAAACAATAATTAAACTAAATTACTTGTCTTGAACTAAGAATAAATAAACATTAGGGTTCATCTCATCCAATACACAAAAAAGAATTAGCCTAACATGCTGGTCAAATTAATGAACAAATAAAAGTGGAAGGACATCACCAAAAATTTCGACGGTACGTAATTAATTTTTATGTCAATGACTCTGCCGTCGTTTTCCTCTTCAATGTTTTCTGCATGTGTCGTCTTTCTTCCAGCAATTACTTATCTCCAATTCTCCTTTTCTCGGCTTCTGTTCGTGTAATTATATAATATTGGTTGCCAATAATTGATTCCTCCAGTAGCCTGCCAATTCCTCCCCTTTTGCTGTGCGTTCGCTGCCTCTAATGTGTACAGATATATAATATATTCAGCAATCGGTCAGCTTCTGTAAATTTCCAATCGATTCCGCCTTTAATGCGTGTATATTTATTAAACCACAGCCGCCAATCTCCCACCTTTTAGCCTCAAAGTGCGTGTAAAGATATATAGTATTGGCAGTCTCCTTCCTTCCCCCTAGGCTCCCCTTTTCAATTATTGTGCGTATGTATGATATTGGGCAGAAGGCCGCCCTCTATTTCGTCAATTCCAACCACTATGTTCGACTCCTTTCGCCACCAAGCTGTGAGACATGTATATTCTATTTCTGCCCCCCCCCCCCCCACTTTCAGCGTGTAAGTGCACTTTTTTTCCCCCCCCCCCCCCCCACTTTCAGCGTGTAAGTGCACGTATATATATAAAATAAAACCTAGCAGCCGGTCCATAATGCGTGCTCCACAAAGGACTCCAATTTCAGCCCATGTTATTGTCTTCATGCATGTGTTTGTATGTGGAATTTTCTGCCAGCAAGTTTATTTCACATGAGCCCATGTAATCCTTTAATTTGATTTCAATTGCAAGTCCAATTTAGTCCACTTCTCATTCCAATTCCAATTGGTAGCTGGCCCATCAACTTTATCCAATGGTCAATTTAGTACCCATACTGTGAATTTGTCATTTTTTTTTGCCCATTTTTGCTTGTTTCTTCAATTCTTTGTTCAAACATGAGTTGTTCCTTATAAAAATAATACAATACAAATTATGTCATATTTTGTCAAAAGAACAATAAAATTCCATAGTTTAAAGTCCCGAATAAGTGTAGGAAATACACTTATCAAAGTGTTTATCATGTATGTTGTCTACGTGTAGTAACCAAGTGAACTATTCTGTTCATTATTGATATTCTGTGACCTGTGTATATTCATATGATCGACTTGGTTGCTAATTACGCAATTGGCTCATTATGATTGCATGTCCAGAGTGTTGTGAATAAGCTTGAGCTGTTGACAAGCTCAATTTTGGTTTCTATAGCTCTGTCAAGCTTCTTTTGGCAGTTAATTAAAATGAGCCGATTTTGAATAATTTTTGAGCTTAGACTTCATCAGCTTCTCGAATGGTATCATCTAAAATCAAGCTCGAGTAATGCAAAATCAATTAATGTTGGTTAATTTAGGCCCATGTTTTCATGCGAATTTTTTGAAATAATTGGACAATGTACATTGTTGCGTCTAGTTTTTGAGGTTAATTTCACCTGTATATGTGTTCGCTGTTAGCAAACGAATTTCATATTGTTGAATAATGAATATAGGCCATATATTTATTCATGATAAAACAATTATACGATGTTGCTTTGTTCATGATAAACCCAATTCTAATAAACATTCTACATGTATGGTTCTTGCTGCTGATACAAAAAGAGCTAGATAGGAGGAAGAAGGTGTTAAGGGATATAATTCCATATTGAATAATAAATAAAAATATAGACCAACTTCTAAAGGTTTGGACTACTCATTTTTAAAAAGTTGACCGTTTAAGACGAAATCACAATTCTTAATATGATATCAGAGCCCATTATTATTATTATTATTATTATTATTATTATTATTATTATTATTATTATTTTCCTTTTCTTGTGTGTTTGCTCTAGGACTAACAAAATATTAAATTTGGGGTGTTTGATGAGTGTATTTCACTCATCATACTAATGTCACTTAATCTTGATATTTCGTTTGATTCTTAAAGTTTTGAAACGTACTGGTTTTAGGGTTATCAATGGATCGAATTTGCGCAAGTCCAATTCGATCCGTTAAGAATAATTATCCAATCTGATTCGATCCGATAATTTGACGGATATTTGAATGTTAAATCTAAATCCGATTAGCTATGTTATCGGATATCCGATCCAATAATCCGATCCGAAATTGAAAAAATTAGAAAGATAAAATTTTTTTTATTAAAAATCATAGCCTCAACAAGATTTTAATTAATTATTTATTTTAAAAAATATTTGAACTATTTTAATGGGCTCACTTATTATATTAGAAGGCCCAAATCGTTTTTTTTTTTTTTTTTTTTTTATCTAAGTTATGCTCTTTTTGAAAGAGACACCTCTTGAAATGTTTTAGTGATATTTCAATGTAGAATACTAGCTTTTAAAAGATTCTCCTTTTCCAATGATTTAGTGATATTTCAATGTGGGATACTAATCATAATCATTTGTCAATTCTAAGTATTTACTAGTTTACTTTATTAGTTTCATTAAAAATTATAGCCTCAATAAGATTTTAATTATAAACAATATCAATTTGAACAAAGTAAATTATTTTGGACATATTAATTGTTAATTTTTTTATGTTATAAAACAAATTACTATAGTAAATCTAATCAATAAATTAATTATTAATTTATCTCATTTTAATTAATAAAAAAATTAAATCTCTTCATAATTTTCAATTAAAAATATTATTTATTATTTAAAAATTACGTGTAAAGTATAATACAATTCTCAAAATGAAAAAAACAATGTCATAAATTATGCGATACTATAAAAAATATAAAATATTATTATGATAAATCAGATCGGGTTGTTATAGGATCGGATTGACCTATATCCATATTTGATTCATTTAGTTAATGAATTATCGGATTCGAATCTCAATCGAATTATTAGATTGAGACCCTAAATCTATCTCCCATTAATTTCATCGGATTCGAATTGGATTCGGATCAAAATCCAATCCATTGACAGCCCTAACTAGTTTGTGCTTTCGTATTGTCTTATAGGTTAAGTATTTTGATGTGATTGATGTAAAACTTAGAGAAATAAGTGATTTTGGCATGAATCAAGGAGAAGTTAATGTTAATTTAGTGAAACTTGATGATTGAAAGAAAGAAGTGAATAATGTCAAAGAATGGTGAAATCCAAAATTTGAGGCTCAATTGTAGCTTTTCAATAGTTGATTCGAATCACAAAATTATAATTAAAGAGTGCTAAGAGTCAATGGGATGCAATTTGTAGTAAAAAATGAGCGAAATATGATTAAAATATTTTCACAAATTAATTTTCTACCGCACAAGTATGTTCCAAATTTTTAACCGAAGATTGAGACCTGACATAGTAAACTTTCTAATTGGAAAAAGCTATCTAAAGTAAAATTGTATCTCTTTGAGTTATCTTTTCAACACACTTAAGTCGCCTCAATTGGGTATTGAAAGAAAAAGGTTATAATAAAAATACTGAAAGTTGTGCAGTGCAACCAAAGCTAACGCCATCGCCTAGGCACCACATTGCTATTTTTTAACCAAAAGTTAACACATAGGCCCCACATCCAATCGCCCAAGTGCCAGTTTGACTAGATTTGCAGCGTCAGACGCGTTGTGTACAATTAGGATTTTTGATCTTTAACTAATCGTTTAAAAGCGAAATTTCAATCCAACTCTTCCAAGGACTTCAAGAAGAAATAAATACCAATTTAAAAGCCACTTTTTATGTGACACCCCGAACTTAAGTTTCGAGTGTCACGTACTAAATATAAAAACTGCTACCTTCGCTATATGTAAATACTCTTAAATGAAAGTATTACATGTTAGAAACTTATTTTCAACTTGGTAAAATATCTCTCATAAAATTTTAATGGCCAGCAGAAGCGCGTGACGATAAAATTATACTTTACATTTACGGACTCTGCTCTGCCACGGTTAGTTGGGGCAGCAAGTTCAACTATTTTTATAAAATTTATCCTAACTCCATTTTCTATGAAATTTATGAAATTAGAAAGATATTTTCAATTAGTTTTCTAGGTTAAAATATGAAAAATTTCCAAAATCATATGATATGGGCGTTTTACTGAAAACAGTGAGGTATTGCACAGAAATTTTAGATTGACCCTTCAACGTTTAAAAATTCATATCTCAGGCTACAGATATCCAAGTTGAGTGATTCTTGTGCCCATATTAAGACAACTCAATGAGGAACGCAACAATATTTTCAGAGTCTCAAATAGACGTTTATGGAGTCAGAAATAATGTTTTGAAGTTGACCCAAAAACTGTTCCGTATTTGCCTTTTGTCACTTGCAAGGAGAAGTTTTTAAAAAAATGTCTCTTAACACAACATAGAAGATATAATTGAATAATTTACTTCCGGTACCATATTACCTCATGTCTTATACATGTTTTTATACAATACCCTAAGAAAACATATGGAAAGCAGTCGAACAAAACATGCAAAAACAAAACTTCGATGCAAAACAACCTTGTCCCTAACCCATCATCGATTATGCCGACTGACTTTCACCAACTTCGCAATTATGGATCTGAAAATTTAGTATAGAATACTATGAGTATAAGGAATACTCAGTAAGATACCATGCTTGGATTTTAACATGTTAATACTACACAAAAGAATGCAATCAAACACATACTTGCACATTCCGGCTTGTCGGTGCCCTTTGGACTTGTCCTAAGGTATAAGTAGATATCTAACTTTGTGAACTTGTCCACCACATTCATATTATGATTTTTCATGCATAGCTTAAGCATAAATATTACCATGAAATCCTACCACTTAAGCATAGAAAGTATCTTACTGTAAAACTTGAAGAAAATTCGGTTGAAAGATGAATTGAGAGTGCTACGCTTGTCTCCCTTTTTTTTTCTTACGTTGAATGCCCTTTCATACAAGTGAAAATCTGTTTTTTCTTGCAAAGAAAAATAATGGCAGCAACATTTCTATTTAAAGGTAAGAAAATGATTAATTAAAGGTGACTCTTCAACCATTTTCTCTACGTGGGCTGCATGGATGCATTTCTTACTTCAATCAAACACCTATGAATTCATTAACCACCTCATGCTTAATTTAAAACAATTCATGCATTGATTAAACACCTCATGCCTGCTTGATACATGCAATACACGGCCAAGTGGAAGGAAAGAAAAAAAATACTTAACCTTGGTAATTAGGTGCAAAATTGGACATTTATCCCAAACCCCTAATTAACAAATTATTTGGAAAACTTTTAATAAATCAACCAATGCAAAATTTGGCAACTATTAATAATTTTGGCCATACTGAATTTTGAAAAGTTAAATTGCTATCCCAAAAATTAAATGAGCAAATTAAACGAGCATAGAATTTCGGAGTATTACATTTTAAGCACAATTCAACTGCACAAGAAGGAGAAAATCAATTAAGAAGAACATCGGGGGGGGGGGGGGTTAATTTAAGTTTCAAAAAAGTTTTTATTCTTCTTCCTCTTTTTGTTATTAATCATGATTTGTAGAATTCTTTCTTCTACATGAACTAAACTCTTCATCCAGGGTTTGATGTAACCAAAACTTGAGAATATGATTTGATTTATTTTAGTTATTTTCTACTAGATTTTCCAATTCTGTATATTTGTATTATTGGTTTAATGCTTTCAATTAATTGGCCACTAATTGAATATTTTGATGCTATTCAATTTTGGCACTAAAGAGAGGAAAACTTAGGCGTGATCTTAAAATAACACAATCTAAGAAATTATAGGTCTCGAGAGAAAGTATAATTCTTTTGAAGAATGTTCCACTTAAGAACCATGAAAGTGATAATTTCTAGATTTTAATTCGAAATAGAGATATTGAAATTGAAATATAGGAACAGGTTTTACTCGGCAGTCAAGAGAGTGAGTAAAATACATTAAGATTCTTACTTATAAATTTTGGAAAATTGATTAGAAATAATAATATAATTGAGAATCATATTTGATAGTTAGGTGAAATCATAACCTTGGCATTCTCTACTTCTATTCTAAGAGTTTGGACTACTCCTCTCAATATGGTAGATCTTTTAAGATGAGACTTCAAGTCTTAATAGAAGGTAGCCTGCTCTGTGCCCTAGTGTATTGACATTTCTTTTTCCTTTTCATAAATGAGCTTTTTCAGCACTTGCCAAAATTATTCTGGAATTAAGTACGTCTATAATTACAGTAATTTGGTTCAAACATGATGAAAGTGATCAGCCTGGATCTCTAATTCTATTATAGGGAATTTATTTACCTTGGAATTCTTGGATTTCATATGCACTTCATCAATTTAGGAATAGAAACTAAATTAGTCAGCAACTAGTCCAACTTAGAGGTGTGGTCATATTTGCTGTTGTATGGTCCACTCTGTAGAAGACGGATTGACCAGATAGTTATAACTTTCAGGCATTGAATGTACGAGGTTTCAGCTTTGAATGGAAATTGAGGTTGCTTACCAACATGAGTGACAGTTAGACGACTGGAAAGATGTTCTGTTTGGCTCTAAGATTAAAACTGTGATCTGTTTTCGTCATTTCGGTGGAGCTTTCTTCATGCTTATACGGATAGATAGAAATTTCACTGTCCATGGATTTCTGGTCGAGAAAATTTCTAGATCTATCCAATTACTTGTTGTTGAGTACTTTCTTGTGCATTTTTTCTGACATTTGAAAATAATATTTCATATCTTCTGAATTAAACAATCTATATCAATCTCATTAACTGCCTTTGAGCTTCAATCTTTGACATAGTAGTTTCTTTGGTGCATTAGGGAAAGAGTTCAGGTGACGAAACTTTTCAGTTTTAGACCTTTTTTTTAGCTAGTCTGATGGATCTTACACTTGCTTGGCTCTGTTGTGATTTGCTTCTACGAATGGGTCACCTATAATTCTTGGCCCTACATGTTAGTATGCAGAACCAGATGCATTTTTTTATTTTTTGAATTTCAACCTTACTCGTCAATGAGACTTGAACCCAATTCAATGACCTGGTAATGCTTTGCTACTACTTGATAAGTGTATTTTATACATTATTCGGTATCTTAAATAGCAATATTTGATGGTTCTTTTGACAAATTTATCCTAAATTGTTGTTTCTTATTTTTAATAGGTAAATTCTACGAATGAAAAGGGAATTGAAGGAATGAAGCAAAAAAGAGCGAAATCCAAAGTTGGGGACTAAGTTGTAAAAATTCAATAGTTAATTCAGACCATGAATCGAAGATTGAAGAATTTGGAGATCAAATCCCATATTTTGGAAAGTGAAGGACTTGAATTGAATCAAAGAAAAAATATGTTGCAAGAATAAAAGGGCTCAAGGATTGAATTGCATTACCTTGGAAGACAAAGGACTTGAAGAATAATTTAAGTAATAATGGCTTAAATTGATGGTTGATTGGACATCTACATGCATGCATGAATTAAACTCCTTCTTTAAGTGAAATAAAGTGGCTGCAGACACGTGTTGGAGAGGAATTGGAGTCCTTTTTAGAGTCTTTTATTTAGTCAACAAAGGTGGCTACTAGGTTGGAGATATATTTCTATATATGGACAGTGCTACTCCTACACAGTTGGGTTACAAAGTCAGATAACAAAGTGACGTGGACGGCCAGGATTAAAACGCAAGCGACGGCCGTGATTCAATTCTAAAACATTTGGGTTGAAATGAGGCGCCATACATTATCGTACATCAAAATCCCGGCCAAATTTCTCTCTCCCCCATTTCTCTCTGCAACTTTTGTCCCACTCTTCCCCTCCCAGAATGGAACCGTCCCCGAAGCAGTAACATCCGGCAGTCGGCACACCGGCATTTACCGCACCTCCCTCCGGCGTCATAAAATCGCACCTCCCTCCGGTGTCAATCGAGAGGACTCAGAGAAAAGACCGCTCTGTCACACTCAATCAGTCGTCGAGCCCACTAACTTGACGAAGTTAGATCCGATAAAACTTTAGAGGTTTGATTTATTGATGTTTATTGTTTGTGTTTTGTTCGATTTGTAGAGAAATGCTGTGAAATGCAAAATGGGTTATGTGGTTGATATAAATTCTGGGTTTGGGTTGCTTTCAGATTGTTTATTGTATTAAAGGGCTGCTGGGCTGCTGGTGTGGGGTTCTGTGTCTAATGATAGATATGCACATTTGTATCTTTTAAATTAAATTAATGTACGCAAATATGTATTTCTTTGTCTGGTGAAAGGTCTAATGGTGCGGTTTGAAAATTTTTGGTTACAAAGTAACAGTGGATGAAGTGAAGGCGAAGCTATGTCGTGTTCTGGGGGGCGGGGAATACTTTTATTGCCTTTTTTCTTTGGACATTCTCTTGATTCTTTGCCTTTTCACTTGGATTATTCGACTTTCTTCTGATTACATCTAAAAGCCGACAAGAAAAGAAAAGCCATTTTTCGATCTTCTCTGTATCAACTTTAGTTTTGGATTTTGTGGAGTTTTCACTGCAAGATGAAGCCATTAAATTCTGTATGTGCCGCTTTCTTTTTGTAATGTATTAATGTATATATTTATCTGTATATAACATGTAAATTTTCTGTTATGCTGCTTTGTATAATTGTTTATAGAGAGGTTAATTGGTTTTGTAGAATTTTACTTGTAGCTATTTGTATTGAATTATAGCTTTCTTATTCAGTAAACATAGATGCTAGAATTTGTGAAGAATTGTTTGAGTTCAATGTATGCTGATCCTATTTGGAGGCATATGGTAATTATGCAAGCCTGGTGAATATTTGTTTGCTTTGACACCGTGTATTGGCAAGCAACAACGAGACAGTTTTCTTGGTATTCCATGTAGACGAGATAGTTTGAAGTATTATCCATAATCATTAAAGAAAATTTTATTTTCTGTATGTGTATTCTTGGTTCTGGTGTAGTTAACACCAATTTATGAATTTCCCCAGATTTGGGGTATCATCTTCTCTTGTTTTAGATGGATAAACTGAATGTTACTGCTTTTGACTGATCATCATCACCGACAGTTCTGCAAAATTGAATGATCCTGACCTCATTCTGCACTCGAGAGATCAATTATTCCCTTTTTATTCCTTTGTATTTTGCTTCATCAATACAACAAGATGAAATTGAAGATGGCTCAAAAACAGTGATCCCAGATGTAATTTAATTTCATATCATTATCAGTTTTGATATATGTGACTTAAATAGTTGTAGTTTGGTTGATAGAACTTCGGCCTTTTAGTTATCTAGGCATGATGATTCATTCCAATGGAGCAGTTCATAGGCAGAGGAGTGTTACCCATGATTGTTCAGCACTACCTTCATCAACTTAACTATTGGTTCTTTACAAGTGATACAAAATTTTTAGTTGATGTTGATTAGTTATGCCCTATGTATCAATTTAAGAGATGTAATAAACCATGTGTACTGTATCTGCTCATACAATTTTATTTCAACTAAAGAGAAAAACCATTTATTTTTCCCTGTTTTCATCTGTTAATTGGAATATAAGAACAGTTCTTTTCCTGGTATTACCTCTTATTTTTGGAGCACTGTTCCCCTGTACCTGCTCATACAATTTTTGGAATATAAGAACAGTTCTTTTCCTGGTATTACCTCTTATTTTTGGAGCACTGTTCCCCTGTACCTGCTCATACAATTTTTGGAATATAAGAACAGTTCTTTTCCTGGTATTACCTCTTATTTTTGGAGCACTGTTCCCCTGTACCTGCTCATACAATTTTTGGAATATAAGAACAGTTCTTTTCCTGGTATCACCTCTTATTTTCGGATCATGTTCCCTTTCAGGCTATATTGGATCCTAAAAGTAGATCGTGTCTCTGCAGTCTCTTTGTAACAGCTTCTTTGATTTTTGGTGTTTATTTCATTGGGAGTGCATGGTTGGGAAAAGATTCCTTCAGGGTAAAATTAATGCAAATGTATTTGTAGATTTGCTTTTTGTTTCCAGTTGTAAACGGTAGAAAATCTGCTGAATGTATAGCATGATGTGGGTTCATCCCAAACTTTTACATTTAATATCAAAAATAAACATCATTTACTCTTTGATGCAGATATTACCTGGATTTGGAGTGCGTGGAGCACATAAAAATACAGAATATGATGATTGCAAGGTAAATTTGTGAAAAAATTTACATTTTTTTAGTGGAATCCATATCTGATAAATGCTAAGTACATCTTCATGCATGGATATAGGTATGAGATTCACCAAGAAGGGAAAAATTTGCGCTTTTAAATTTGGTCATATCTTGAATTAGTTTGGGATTGTAAAACTGAACCCAGCTTTCTAACTTTTGAAAGGCCCTAAATCCTTCCCATGCATCCCTTATCCTATAGCGCTTGAAGTATTTTAATGTATGTATTTACTTGTCATACATGATTCTTAAAACTACTTTTGTAGGTAGGATCGAGTGTGGACATAAAAGTCAATGATACCAAGGAGAATACACAGCTCAACAAATGCGAAGTTTGTCCCATCTACTGTCATAGTGGTGCTTATCTTGAATGATGTTTATAACTTTCTTCTGACATAGCTTTGTTTTTCTCTTAGGTGAAGTGCAGGCCTTTTGGTGGTGAGGCTTTACCAAAAGGAATAGTTTCATCAACTTCAAACTTGGAAATGCGGCCTTTGTGGGGCCCTGTTTCAGAAAATGTATGTAACTGAACTGTAACATCTTTTGTGAGTTTGACAATTGAAGGTTTTCTGGAGTTAACATTAAACCGTTCTTATAACACGAAAACTTTATGCAATCTACTATTTGCTCTCAAAAGATATAATTCTTCTTGTGAGTTGTGTGATTCTATTCAACTTCTTGTACTTCTCTTATTACTACACACGTGAATCAGGAGAACTCAAACCACGCAAAGAATTTGTTGGCAATTGCAGTTGGGATTAAGCAAAAAGAGTTGGCAAACCATATTGTTGGGAAGGTAATGTTTATCATTATATTTCGGTTACTACATCGAAACTTTATCTGTAACATAATTTTTCTCTAGATTCACTTCTTATCATTTCTATACATGAACCAAAGTTTGGTGGCTTCATCTGGTTGCAGTTTGTGGGAAATGATTTTGCAGTGATGCTTTTTCACTATGATGGTGTTGTGGATGAATGGAGCGACTTTGAGTGGTATGGGAGAGTCATTCATGTCTCTGCCACAAACCAAACAAAATGGTAAGGTCCTTAAAAATGTTCTTGGGCTGCAGTTAGGTTTTTATTTCTTGATAGTATGTGGTATGAAGTAGTCAATAGGACTGTATTATATTATAGGTATGATTTTGGCATCTTTTCTTTTCGTATTGTGTCCCATACAATCTAGTTCACCTGATGAGTAATGAATGTATACAGCTTATTGACGGTTATAAGACCTTATTCTATGGCATAGGTGGTTCGCCAAACGTTTTCTACATCCTGATATCGTTGCTGAATACGAGTATATTTTTCTGTGGGATGAGGACCTTGGCATCGAAAATTTTCATCCAGGAAGGTATATGTCCTTGCACTCGATATCTGTGTAATCAAGCTGGATTTATAACTGGTTATTGAGGTGCTTAGGTTATAGTATTCTTGTGCAATATCTGTATTCTTGCAAGTGTGTCTAGTTATTACTAGGATCAATTACATAAGTCCAAGCCTCATTGATTCTCAGAAATAAGTTCTCCGTTAGAACAATGATTGAACTTGTCGAGGAGAAAGTTAGTGAGAACTGAGAACAGACTGTGAAAGTATGAATCCTAAGACATGACGTGAATAATGACACACCCATGATGGACAAATGAATTGATTACAATCTGAGGAATAATTTCTCTCAGTATATATTTTACGACAGTGAAATCCTTTATTCCAGTGGATTCTCCAAAATATTATGCTCCTGTTTCTAAACAAAGGTCAAGGCAAGAATATTGTGTGCTGTGACATTTTCTGATGCTACAGATTACGTGATAGGTCCTGTTGACATTTCCATTTAGTCTTCTGTCAATCTCTGGATGGTAATTTGTGGGAAATGCAAGAATGGCAAATTAATGTCACTTAGTAATAGTACTCGTTTACTAATGAAACTTTAATCAGAATTTTGTTGTAATAACATATCTTTACAGGTATCTATCCATTATTAAAGAAGAAGGTCTCGAAATTTCACAGCCTGCTCTTGATCCTGGTAAATCAGAGGTGCATCATCACATTACTGCACGTAGAAGGAGATCAAGGGTGCACAGGTTAGATAATTTTATTGTTACAAGAATGACTTGCATGTGTTGGTTACGTTTGGAGCTTGACACTGCTGAATTTGCTAAATGAGCTAGGCATAGTTAAGGTGCTGAGATGATTCACACTTCCATGTTTTAAGCCTTTTAAGTGTTAGTATTTCAAAAGAATCTGACCACGTGCTATGATTGACCCTGGAGGATATGTTAAAGTCATAACTTATGTTTTGTAAACATTAGTTTGGACTCTTTGTTCGAGTTTATCTTATTAATAATAACAGTTATGTATATATATTCCATGTTTAATATATTTTTTAATGCTTTGAATAGGAGGTATTATAAATTAAAAGGTGGTGGAAGGTGTGATGATAACAGTACCGCTCCTCCTTGCGTAGGGTAAGAATCTGACTATCAGTTCTTTTTCTTCATCTTCTTGTTCCTCATAAAGCCACTGTCTTCTGTTTGAATCTGAAGGGGACTATACTTTACCCAGGTGGGTCAGGCGAGGTTAAAACTTTGAGCCATTTGGTTTTCATTAAAATACAACTTACCCGTTGGGTTTACCTCATGGGTTATTTTCTTAACTCCTCATATGGGGAGGTTATGTTATGCTCTTTAAAACCCGAGGAAAATGGGAATTTGAAATCAGAGTGTTGTTTCTCACTCAGGCTTACAACATTTTAGAAGTGTTCTGATTTTGTAGAAGCTGAAATGGTCCTAGTGTGGGGTATGTTAACGGGTCCTGTAAATACTATTAGAAGGGTACAGTACATTTTTCTTACACAAAAGTTGTGTGGTGTAGTTGGGTTGAAATGATGGCTCCTGTGTTCTCAAGAGCAGCCTGGCGTTGTGCTTGGTATATGGTCCAGGTATATAATCTTTGTTCTATCTATTATTTCTACGGAATAAATGTGATAGATCAAAATATGCTGAATGTGTCTTTTTTCAGGATGTTAAGTATTGAAGTAAGCTTCCGTTAAACTGAAACAGTTGCTGAACTTTTCAAATTTTCACACTGAAGTCCTACTATATTTTTTTTTCAATGTGCAAAATTTAATGGAAAACTGCAAAAATATTAACTTAAAAGCACGCTCAATATTTTCAGAACATTCCATTTGATCCACTTTAATATTGCAAGTTTATGTTCATGCTTTTATGAAATATCCAATTGATGGTCCTTAAGTTTGACTAGCGGTCGACCAATTAATTGTATCAATTTGTTTTATAATCTCCATTATCCATTAAAATCTTGTACTCGATAATGATTCAGCTTATTGTACTTAATAATTGTATTTGGTGATTTCAGTATGGTACTTATGTTACAGCTAGCTTCTATTTTCTTGATATGCTCTTTTGTTATATATCTTGATCTTTTCTGGAAATTAATAAGCATAATTGTATACAGAACGACTTGATCCATGCATGGGGTCTGGATATGCAGCTTGGTTATTGTGCACAGGCAAGTAACCAACTAGAATTCAATTCTGCTTTGTCTGAGCTTCTTCCTTGAATACATTGATTAAATAATATTTTTATCACAGGGCGATCGGATGCTCAAAGTTGGTGTGGTTGATGCGGAGTATATAGTTCATCTGGGTCTTCCAACCCTTGGTGGTCTTTCAGATGAACACAAGGCAAGTAAATGATGCATCCATTTTCTGCCCCCGTCTCTAATTATCAGACCTACAAATAGTACATCTGTTCAATAGGATATAATGGATAGTTGAGCACTGATTGATTCCATAAAATGCCTCTAGTCTTGTAATGTTTTCTTGTTGATCTTGTATTTGAGAGCATAGTTCATTAAGTTTAAAGGTCCGTTTGATTCTCATTTTATTAAAATACATTTTTCTCTCTTCTTTTTAACGACACATTCTTCATTAAAATAATATTACACGTAAATAAAAAACTTTTCCTTATTTTTCATCCACACATTCTCCATCAATTTACTATTTTAAAATTCATTTTTTCATAAAAATGGGGCTCAAACACCTTCTAAAAGTCTACTTATGCCATGCCACCAAATTACTTCACGAGCCAAACTTCAACAGAACGACAACCGAGAAATATTAGAAGCAAAAAATTGATACATACCCATCCGGAGGAAATGGTGGTCACAGACTGCAATCTCGACCTGCCGGAGGAAATGGTGGTCACAGACAATACCCCATTCTCGGTCTTTTCTCTGAGTCCTCTCGATTGACGGCCGGAAGAAGAGAGATTTTATGACGCTGGAGGGAGGTGCGATTCTATGACGCCGGAGGGAGGTGCGGCAAAATGACGTCGGAGGGAGTTGCAGAGAGAAATGGGGGAGAGAGAAATTTGGCCGGGATTTTGATGTACGATAATGTATGGCGCCTCATTTCAACCCAAATGTTTTAGAATTGAATCACGGCCGTCGCTTGCGTTTTAATCCTGGCCGTCCACGTCACTTTGTTATCTGACTTTGTAACCCAACTGTGTAGGAGTAGCACTGTCCTTCTAGAATAGTAAATTTTTAGAGAATGTATAGTTAAAAGTAGGAAAAAACATTTGATTGACGAATAATTTATTGTGAGAATGTATGGTTGAAATGAGTATGAGAAAAAAAATTGAAAAAATAGTTGTCAAACGGGGAGGGTGAATTTTTTTTAAAAAATAGTGGTCCCTTCATGGGTTAGACACATCACAGAAAACAAAAAAAAAAAAAAACAAAAAAGGAGGAGAAAGGGGATTTGAGAGGCAGCCAATTTATTATATTTGACACACTTTTTGAGCCTGCAGATATATTCACACACACGTTGAGAATTTGGGAGAGAACACACGACAGCCAATTTTATATATTTTTTATACAGAGTTGAGGCTGAATTTTCAAGACGCACAGAAATCAAAGCAACAAAATTAATTAGAGGGCTGCTGGGATTTGTCTTCTGCCATTAAATTCACACGCACGGAAAACTAAAGGAGAGAGAGAGGGAACACAACATATTCAATTTTACAATTCCTCAATTAATCTGGTGATGTCTTTCATATATTCTTGTTTTTCTCTCAATAATATGCGTAGTTAAATTTAATTTTAGGGCGAACAATGTAATCTATTTGGGACCTTTATTTTTTTTATTTGAGATTTTTGTTCTTTTACATTTTATGTGTGAATTTTAATTACATTTTTAATACTTTGAATTTTCTGGTCAATTATTCAATAATTTCGTGAACAATAATTACGTAGATATGCATATTCTTGTTTAGATCACATATTAAAATTCGGTAAATTAATATAACGTGTAGAGATATATATATTAATTGCTGCGATCCTATAAAAATTCTTAGAACTGTTATTTCGTTTAATTAAATTTAACTTTCATGGAGATATGAAATTGAATTAATTAAATAGGCTCAACGAGAATTCGACAGGGATAAGTTCAATACAATAGAAGAATTTGATCGAACACTACTTTAGTTTTATAAATCTCGGTATTAGAAATAAAGGTGACCAATAGGTGAATTTGTTCCGCCCTAGCTAATCCCCACTTATTAATTGAATTCTCACTAATTTTCTGTTGCATTCACGAAATTTTTAGTAATTAAATTTAAAAATCACATTTAATCACTTTTTATTTATTTATTTTCATTAAATAGAAATTATGAATAATAAATTGAGTACTAAAGTATAGTTCTTGTGGAAACGATAATTCGGAGTCAAAAGATTCACTTTACTATTTGTTACGATCCGTCCACTTGCGGGATAAAATCGACAACAAGTTTTTGGTGCCGTTGTCGCGGACTATTATTTTTAGTTTTAATTAATTAATTAATTTTATTTTTCTATCTTATTTTTAATTGTTATTTGATTTGCTTATTTTCTTTTATTTATAGAAAACTGTGTTCGTTGTATGCTCTGTGCCTAAGGCGACGATTTTGAACCGTTTGATTCGGAAATAGAACATACCTTCAGACGAAGACGTAAGGAACACAAACAAAAACAGCAATATCAAATGGCTAATAATCTAAACAATCCTAACCCTATACAGCCAATTGGACAAATGGCCGCGAGAGCTCAACAGCAAGAGCAAAGGGAAGTAAATGAAGGGGACTTGCCAATTTCTATGTTTTTTACTCCTATAGCAGCACCCGCGCGGTCCAGCATAGTATATCCAGATTTTGGGGTAAACAACTTCCAGATACGGGTTGATTGGATTAATTTGATAAGCAACACTCTGCAATTCTACGGGTTACCTCATGAGAATCCAAACACACATCTCAAGGTTTCCCTGGAATTGCCAGAATTGTCATGCTCCTAGGGTTAATGAGGATGTCATCAAGCTGTGATTATTCCCATATACACTGAGAGATGCAGTATTGGAATGACTGGATGTCGAACCGGATGGAAGTATTACCACATGGGAGGAACTGACTAGGAAATTCTGCAATAAGCTCTTTCCACTAGCTAAGGTAGCAAAAATCAGATTAAAAATTCAAACTTTTCAACAAAGAGGTGGGGAAAGCTATCACGAGGCATGGAACAGATTTAAGGAGTTGATGAGGAAGTGTCCAAATCATGGGATCACTATTGGAAATCAAGTGCAGTATTTCTACACAGGACTTTCACCACTGTCCAAATCTCAAGTGGATTCCTCTGCAGGTGGATCGATCATAGGAAAATTAGTGTAACAATGTATGGATCTATTTGAGTTTATTGCTACTACTCATTCCATGTTTTCATCGGAAAGAGTGATGCCTCCAAAAGCAGCGGGAATATATGAATTAGACAGCACATCATCTACCAACACCCAAATAGCAGCATTACAAAACAAATAGAGTTATTGGTGTAGTCACAAACAAACGGAGCACATAAGTGGTAACTGGCCCATCTTGCGAAAACTGCGGGGCAAATCACCTAACAAAAAATTGCACATCTATGGGCTTTTCGGAGGAACAAGTTAACTTCATTCAAAATGGTTCTCGAAATTTTAACCCTTTTCACAAACATATAACCCAGGATGGAGACAACCCCCAAACTTCAGATGGTCGGATAATCAGCAAGAGAACAATTCAAACAATGCACAACATGAGAAAAAATCAAGTTTGGGGGAGATGTTCAACCAGTACATGCAGAAGACAGACAAGATGTTCCAGCAAATTGACACTAACTTTCAGAATCAGCAAGCATCCATTAAGAAACTAGAAACTCAAATTGGTCAGATTGCTAAACAGCTTGCAGAACGCCCAAAAGAGACATTGTCAGGAAACACAATGATCAATCCAAAAGAGAAAGTACAAGCTATTATGACTAGAAGTGGACTGCAACTTCCAGAGATACATGTGAAGAGACCAGACAGAAAAGATAAAGAAGTAATGGGTGAAGAGGCTGAGACAGAAGCAGAGTCTGAACAACCAACTAACGAGGAGGATAAAAGGAAAAAAACACCCACAGTGAGAGCACCCAGCCCCGTGAAAGCTTATGTGCCACCAATTTCCTTTCTTCAGAGGCTACAGAGAAAAAAGTTGGAGAAGTAGTTTGCCAAGTTTGTAGAGATTTTCAAGAAATTGCACATCAATATTCCATTTGCAGATGCAATAGCCCAAATGTCTAGCTATGCTAAATTCTTGAAGGAGATCCTGTCTAACAAAAGAAAGCTGTAAGAACATGAGACAGTCTACCTGAACAAGGAGTGCCTTGCAATTCTATTGAAAAAGCTACCTCCTAAACTAAAAGACCCAGGGAGTTTCAGGATACCTTGTACAATTAGTTCTAATTATTTTGAACATTCTTTATACGATTTAGGTGCCAGTGTTAATTTAATGCCTCCCTCTGTTTACAGGTCTCTTGGATTGGAAGAAGTAAAACCTACAACAATCTCATTGCAACTGGCTGACAGATCAATCAAACGATCGAAGGGGATTATTGAAGATGTGCTAGTGAAAGTTTATAAATTCATTTTTCCAATTGACTTCATCGTATTGGACATGGAGGAGAATTCAAACATCCCTCTAATCTTGGAAAGACCCTTCTTGATTACCGAAAGAACGCTAATTGATGTTTACGATAGAAAGATGATTCTTTGGGTGGACAATGAGCAAGTCATATTCAACATGTTCAAGGCAATGAAATATCCACTGACTTCAGACACCTGTTGTCAAGTAGATGTTCTTGAAAAGTTGATGGCAAATACATTTGATACAGAGCATCAAACAGTTCTTTGTGAAGTAGAAATTGCACAATCGGGAGCAACAAGTGCAGAAAAAACCGAATGTGTTGTCAACTTGGCTAAGCAATCAATAGGAAGAAGACATTGGCAGTATAAATCTCTTGGTGACAACCCTTCACTCTCAGTACCTTCAGTAGAAAAGGTACCCACTCTTAAACTAAAGCCCTTGCCTTCACATCTCCGTTATGCATATTTGGGAGAATCTACAACACTTACAGTAATCATTGCAAATGACATGACAATTGAAGAGGAGAATAAATTGTTGGAGGTACTCAAGCAGCACAAAACGGCAATTTGATGGACAATAGCTGACATCAAAGGAATAAATCCAACTCTTTATATGCACAAGATTTTAATGGAGGACGGGTCAAAACCATCAGTGGAAGGACAACGCAGATTAAATCCAACCTTAAAAGAAGTAGTGCGAAAAGAAGTACTGAAATTATTGGATGCAGGTATTATCTATCCAATCTCTGATAGTTTATGGGTGAGTCCACTGTATGTTGTGCCAAAAAAGGGTGGGATCACAATGGAGAAGAATGAGAACAACGAGCTGATACCAATACGCTTAGTGATAGGGTGGAGAGTATGTATAGATTACAGAAAGCTAAACAATGCAACCAAAAAGGATCATTTTCCATTATCATTCATTGATCAGATGTTGGAGAGGTTGGCCGGTCATTCTTATTACTGCTTTCTGGACAAATATTCTGGGTATAATCAGATAGTGATTGCTCCAGAAGACTAGGAGAAAACAACCTTCTCATGTCCCTATGAAACTTTTACGTTTGGAAGGATGCCTTTTGGTTTATGCAATACACCCGCAACCTTTCAACGGTACATGATGGCCATATTCTTTGGCATGGTGGAAAAATATATCGAGGTATTCATGGATGATTTTTCTGTGTTTGGAGATTCATTTGATGACTGCTAGGATTGGTTGGCTCTTGTATTGCAAAGATGTGAAGAGAAGAACCTAGTGCTAAATTGGGAAAAATGTCATTTCATGGTAAAAGAGGAGATAGTGCTGGGCCATAGGATTTCCTCAAAAGGCATTGAAGTTGACAAAGCCAAAATACAAGTGATTGAAAAATTGCAGCCTCATAATTCAGTTAAGGGGATCATGAGCTTCTTAGGACATGCAGGGTTTTACAGAAGGTTCATTCTAGATTTCTCAAAAATTACAAAACCTCTGTGTAATCTATTGGAGAAAGATGTGCCATTTCACTTTTTTGATGAGTGTTTAAATGCCTTTAACACTTTGAAAGAAAAGTTAACTTCTGCATCTGTAATAGTAGCACCTGATTGGGATCTATCTTTCAAACTTATGTGTAATGCTAGTGATTTTGCAGTGGGAGCGGTGCCTGGCCAACATAAAGGTAAAGTGTTACATATAATCTACTATGCCAGCAAAACCTTGACAGACGCTCAGATCAACTATGTAACAACGGAAAAAGAGATGCTAGCAGTGGTCTTTGCTTAAGACAAATTTCATTCCTTTCTGATTGGTTCAAAGGTGATGGTCTACACTGACCATGCAGCATTGAAATATCTGTATGAGAAGAAGGATGCTAAACCTAGGCCTATTCGATAGGTTCTGTTATTGCAAGAGTTTGACATTGAAATTCGTTACAAAAAGGGTACAGAAAATCAAGTAGCGGATCATTTATCAAGGCTAGAGCAACTGCGTGATTCAAATGATGTGGATATTAATAAGGTCTTCCCAGATGAACAATTATTACAAATAGAAAAGGCTCCGTGGTATGCAAACATTGTTAATTACTTAGTTAGTGGCTATATGGATCCTGATCTCACCTATCAGCAGAAGAACAAGTTGCTTCATGAAGTGAAATTCTATTATTGGAATGATCCAAATTTCTACAGAAAAAGGGCAGGCCGGATCATTAGGAGATGTGTGCCAGAAGATGAGATGAAACCTATCCTTTCACGGGTTCATGCTTCGGCTTATGGAGGACACTTTGGCCCTACTAAAACAACAGCAAATGTGCTTCAATGTGGTTTCTTTTGGCTTACATTATTCAAGGACTGCCACAGTTTCTGCAGATCATGTGATAAATGTCAAAGAACATGTAACATATTAGCGCGTCACGAGATGCCACTTAAGAACATTTTGGAGGTAGAAATATTTGATGTCTGGGGGGTTGATTTCATGGGTCCCTTTCCATCTTCTTATAACAATCGGTACATCCTAGTGGCAATGAATTATGTCTCTAAATGGGTAGAAGCTAAAGCATTGCCTACAAATGACGCAAGGGTGTTGGTGAACTTCATAAAGAAACATATCTTTAACCGTTATGGATCACCTAGGGCCATAATAAGTGATGGTGGAACTCACTTCCGCAATCGATTATTCCAGGCAGTGCTGCATAAGTACAGGGTACAATATCGAATTGCCACTCCTTACCATCCTCAGACAAGTGGACAGGTGGAAACCTCGAACAGACAATTAAAAATAATTTTGGAGCTCACTGTGAATGCATATCGCAATGATTGGTCAAAGAAATTAGACGATGCTTTATGGGCATATCGCACTGCTTACAAGACACCTATTGGGATGTCACCATATCAACTATTCTTTGGAAAAGCATGTCACCTAGCAATGGAGTTTGAACATAGAGCATACTGGGCATTGAAGCAATTAAACATGGACCTTGAAAAGGCTGGAGAAACAAGAATACTGGAACTACATGAATTGAAAGAATTCAAAAGAGAAGCATATGAGAATGTAGCCATCTACAAGGAAAGGACGAAGCAGTGGCATGACCAGAACATCAAGCAAAGAATTTTTAGAGTGGGAGATCAAGTGCTTTTATACAATTCCAGACTTAAACTATTTCCAGGAAAGTTGAAATCTAGATGGTCTGGCCCTTTTACGGTCTCTCAGATGTTTCCCTACGGTACAGTTGAATTACATCATCCAACAAAAGAAAACTTCAAAGTAAATGGCCAACGTATCAAGCACTACGTGGAAGATTTCTCCACCGCTAAAGAGAGCCTTAACCTAGCTGTACCAGAATAATAGCGATACAAAGTCCAGCTAATGACTTAAAAGAAGCGTTTCTTGGGAGGCAACCCAAGCTTCTTTCCTTTATTTATTTTGTTTTCAAATTATAGGATGTTTTAGTTTATTTATTAATTTATTTAGGAGTCATCACCCATACCCCTTCTGCTCCTAAGCCCTTCAATTTATTATTGGTTATTTTGATTGTTTAAGTTAAGTAACCCTTGTTCTCTATCTTTAATTTGTCAAATTTGATTTTTCAGGAATATGACGTTGTGGAACACTCAAACCAACATAGATCTAAGGGAAAGCATGATGAAGAATATTATCCAATCGTCTCACATAGTGTCTCACACATTCAACAGAAAAATTTGGAGAGTACCTTCTTCTTTTTCTTCCCTACCCCCTTTATGTGCTTATTTATACTTTATGACATTGAGGACAATGTTAGTTTTAAGTTTGAGGGTGAAAAAAAACTTTTAGTTTTAGTTTTTTTTTTTTTTTTTTTTTTTTTTTTTTTTGTGTTTTTTTAAAAAAAGGAAAAAAAAAAAAAAAATGAAAAAATTAAAAAAAAAAAAAGGAAGAAGAAGAAGGAGTCCTTAAAAAGAAAGAAAAAAAACGAAAATAAAAAAAAAAAAAAACTCTTTTGTTCAGTTGTGTGTTTGTGTGGGTTAGACAATCTGGTAGACAATGATGATTTATTTTGAGATTTGGTATTGACTTATGAACTGTGGATATGATACATCCTAGACTAATTGAGGCTCAACCTTACAAATTTTGATATTACAAGCGCACTAGAATTGAGTTTGAAATTATGATTAAATGAGTTATTTTTTGCTTTGGATAGGTTGATCTAGTTGGATATAGATGGTTTACCTAAACCATATTTAATCATCTATCCTTAGACCAAATTTAGCATGGTCTGGGGGTGACTTTACAGTTGTAATAAGATGCGGATGTGAATGTGGATTCTATGTATGAAAACTTATGTGTGGATTGTCTTAGACTAACATGATAAAACTCTGCAAAAGTCTTAAGTTAAAGGTCAGTTTGTTTGAATAAGTGTGTGATAAGGGGCATTGCACTAATCAAGGTATGTACATTTGAAAAATTTAAACTTCTCTCTGAAACTTTTATGACACGAGTGATTAAGCCTATAAGGGTGTCTTAAAATTTGGTGCCCTAAAGTCGTCTGATTTGGAAGTCATCGACCTAAAACTCGTTACAAGGGTCATTTAGAAAGCAATTAGAGACGAAGTTGCACTTGAAAAAAAAGTTGTTCTCGTCGAAACCTTTTTCACTCGGGTCAGTAAGCCTGTAAGGGTATTTAAAAATCTGGTGCCCTAAAATCATCTGGTGTGGGAGTCATCGACCTAAAGCCTGTTACAGGGATCATCTAGAAAGCTTAATGAAGAGAATATATATATATATATATAGTGTGAAAAACAGAAAAAACAAGTGCATGAAAAGAGCTAAAACACTAAATACCCTAGTTAAACCCTAACACTTATTTGAGAAAATTCGACTTTTGATGCAAGATAATTAGCTAGTTGAGTCTTGGAGGTCAAAGCAATCAAATAATTGGAGAATCCTTGTTCACTGAAGTGTTGACTTGCAACTAGTAACGTCCACCTAAACTCGAGAGGGTGAGGATAATAATGAAATATTCAGTCTTAGATTACACATTGGAAAAGAGTGAAAAAGAATAAGTTTGGGAGTGTATGAATCTTACGAGTGATGAAATGATATATATGACCATTAAAGGTCGGGAATTGAAACAACTTGTGCAATCATGGTTGATTACTTGATTCGTCACACACACACGTCAAATTTTGCATTGGAAGAGTAGATATTAGTTTGGTACTATGACTTTGAAGCATGTTTATGAAGTAAACACTAAATCTTGAATCCTGAGGTGAGAAGCTAGATTGTCCAACCGAATATTTTTCCATGCTTGTGTGTTAATTATTATTTATTTATAGTTTTGTTTAAGGACGAACAAATGTTTAAGTTTGAGAGTATTTGATAAGTGTATTTTATACACTTATTCGGTACCTTAAATAGTAATATTTGATGGTTCTTTTGACAAATTATATCCTAAATTATTGTTTCTTATTTTTAATAGGTAAATTTTATGAATGAAAAGGGAATTGAAGGAATGAAGTAAAAAAGAGCGAAATCCAAAAGTTGGGGACCAAGTTGTAAAAAGTCAATAGTTGATTCGGACCATGAATCAAAGATTGAAGAATTTGGAGATCAAATCCCATATTTTGGAAAGTGAAGGACTTGAATTGAATCAAAGAAAAAATGTGTTGCAAGAATAAAAGGGCTCAAGGATTGATTGCATTACCTTGGAAGACGGAGGACTTGAAGAATAATTTAAGTAATAATGGCTTAAATTGACGGTTGATTGGACATCTACATGCATGCATGAATTAAACTCCTTTTTTAAGTGAAATAAAGTGGCCGCAGACACGGGTTGAGAGGAATTGAAGTCATTTTTAGAGTCTTTTATTTAGTCAACAAAGGTGGCTACTAGGTTGGAGGATATATATACACACACGTACAAACCTAGAAAAATGGAGGATGGACGGCTATTGTTAGGGGGGGGAGAGAGAGAGAGAGAGAGAGAGGAGTCCTTTTGTTAGTCAACTAGGGTGGCTACTAAGTTTTTAGAGTAATATATATATATATATATATACACATCACAGAAAACGAAAAAAAAAGGAGAGAGAGGATTTGAGAGGCAGCCAATTTATTATATTTGATACACTTTTAGAGGCTACATATATATTCACACACACATTGAGAATTTGGGCGAGAACACACGGCAACCAATTTTATATTTTTTTCATACAGAATTGAGGCTAAATTTTCAGAGACGCACAAAATCAAAGCAACAAAATTAATTGGAGGGCTGCTGAGATTTGTCTTCTTCCATTAAATTTACACGCACGGAAAACTAAAGGAGAGAGAGAGAACACAACAAATTCAATTTTACAATTCCTCAATAAATCTGGTGATGTCTTTCATAAATTTTTGTTTTTCTCTCAATAATATGCATAGTTAAATTTAATTTTAGGGCGAATAATGTAATCTATTGGGGACCTTTATTTTTTTATTTGAGATTTTTGTTCTTTTACATTTTATGTGTGAATTTTAATTACGTTTTTAATACTTTGAATTTTCTGGCCAATTATTCAATAATTTTGTGAACAATAAATACGTAGAGATGCGGGATGATGGGACTAGTGGACGCAGCAGACTGGATTCTTGTTTAGACCACATATTAAAATTCGATAAATTAATATAACGTGTAGAGATACCTATATTAATTGCTGCGGTCCTATAAAAATTCTTAGAACTGTTATTTCGTTTAATTTGCATAGAGATTTGGAATTGAATTAATTAAATAGGCTCAATGAGAACTAGAGAGGGATAAGTTCAATATAATAGAAGAATTCGATCGAACACTACTTTAATTTTATGAATCTCGATATTAGAAATAAAGGTGACCAATAGGTGAATTTGTTTCGCCCTAGCTAATCCCCATTTATTAATTGAATTCTCACTAATTTTCTGTTGCATTCGCGAAATTTCTAGTAGTTAGATTTAAAAATCACATTTAATCACTTTTTATTTATTTATTTTCATTAAATAGAAGTTAGGAATAATAAATTGAGCACTAAAGTATAGTCCTCGTGGGAACGATAATCCGGACTCAAAAGATCTACTTTACTACTTGTTACGATCCATTCACTTGCAGGATAAAATCGACAACATGTAACCTATAATTCTTGGCCCTACATGTTAGTATGCAGTACCATATGCATTTTTTTATTTTTTGAATTTCAACCTTACTCGTCAATGAGACTTGAACCCAATTCAATGACCTGGTAATGCTTTGCTACGACTTGAGCTAGACCTTGATCTCGCACAATGTCAAAATTAATTTTTTTTTTTTTTTCATCTTCTGATATTGTAAGTTTATTTTACTAAACATACTATAAGAGGCGACATATATTAGTCAAGTTTCATCTGACAATGGATTGAGTAATTTAAATTTGAAATTCCGTGTGTGCAAGTTTGGATTGAAGTCTTACGACAAACTTGTAAGAAATAAGTAAACTTGGTTACCGAAGACAATGGGATTTAGTGGTTGAATCTACTCCGATGACCAAGTATTGACTGCAATTTAAGCATGTTCTTCTGAAATTATGGTGGGCACCTCATTAACCTGCAGAGTTTCGTGTGATTTTTGATGCGAACTCCATATTTTTACGTGCAAAATACTTGTCGAACATGTTTTCGATAGTTTTCAAGATCTAAAGTAGATGCTACCCATCTTTGCGTTATCACATTTTTATCAAAAGTTCAAGTTCCTTATGGTTGATTTCATTCGTGACCCGAGCTCAATATCTATTGGTATCCCCAAATTTCTTGTTCCGAGTTAAATGTTCATTGCTAACATCCGTTCTTGGTCATACTCTACTCGCTATTATTCTATGCTTAGCCCCTATTTGGGGTCCATTAATCCTAAAATGCATTTTTCTATCTCTTAATTTTAACTACATATTCTGTAATAAAATAATGTTACACGTAAACCTAAAAGTTTTCATTATTTTTGAACCACGTATTCTTCAAAAATCACTAAAAAACTCATTTTCTACCCAAAATGGGGTTTAGTGCCACGTCAACCATAACTGTACTAGTTTATTTTCCTTCAGGAAAGTCCAATGAAATGAAGACATTCGATTCATATTTCATTTTCATTTAAAGACGAGGAAAAGAAAGAGACAAGAATCTGGTGCGAATGAATTTATCCTATCCGTACTTTCCTGAAGTTTTCTTCTGAAAATGAAGGCCAAAATTATTAAAATCTTGACCAAAGAAATCCCTTCTTTTTTCCACCCCATTTCCTAAATATCCACAAAGAATTGAAATAATTTCTTCTTGAACAAGAAAATGTGATTCTAGTTTTCACTAACCAGAAAATGAGATTCCCACAGCTGAAATCTGATTGGATTTAAGACTTTTAAGGCACTCTGGTACCTGATACCACCTGATTTAGGACTTTTGATGCACTCTGGAATTAGATACCTCGTTTATGGTAATTCAAAGGCGACTACTTGAATCCCTTTTTCGAGTCTGTTCAGTCTACTGTCAGATCTTACTGGAAGATCTGCTGTTTGAGCTTTGTTGATCTAATCTTTTCCTGAGCAAGAAAGGGAAAGTGAAAACTTCAATGAGGTCCCAAACTCCGAATACACACAAATTAAGCTTTGTTTCCAATAAATTTAGGGTCATCAACATGCATCCCTTACTATGATTATAAAGACAGATGGGAATCATAGGTTGGAATCCCATTTAAAAGTTTTTGTTGACATATGGGACTTTCACAGGAGAAAACCTTGTTCAAGCAACTAAGTCTTTGTTAATCTTTTCTCATTAAATAGCCTTGCATTTTGCTTTCTTCTCTCCATCACACTGATATCTAAGCACAGCAAAACATCTGTTAAACAGAACCAGCAATGGCACAAAACCATTCTGAAGGTGTGTGCAGGGACGGATCCAGGATTGGATTTACGACCGGGTTACTACGTGGAAAAAAAAACTTTTCACATAAAAAACTGATTTTTTACCCAAAAAGAATAAAAAATACCTTAAAAAAAAATTCTTGGACCTGAGGGGGGCTACAGCCCAGCCCAGCACCCTTGTATCCGTCTCTGGGTGTGGGTGAGAAGATCTTTAATGCAATTTCTTGCAGGCAAAAAAATCATCATGTTCACGCATCAATGTCTAGTGAAACTTCTCCAAAATCTCCAGTTCAAGCCACTGATAATCCCGCAAACGCTAGCTTTCTGAACCGACCAGACCACAGAATGATCCCTATTGAATTTGAACCTTCCATTAGGCCATCTCCAATGACTCCAAAGGAAAATATGCAACCAGACACAAAAAATGCAGGGAAAGAAAATGGTAATAAATGTAAGTGTTATGCCCTAGATTCAATCGATTTAAGTTGTAAACGCTTTTAATATATTTAATGCATTTGATTTTGGCGAGATCTATTTATTTAAATTAATTTTGTGATAAATAATATTAAATAATAGAATCCAAAGATCCAATTTTTAGGTAATCTGTTAATCACAAGGAGTTGTGATTGTGAGATATAAATTACATATAATTGGATCTTGAATAAACCATGGTCGTAAGTAATAACGAGATACAGATATCGTTAATACAGTTAGACCATCACGTGTAGCATTTTTTACTTGTGAAGTAAGTAACTGATGTCACGAGTTAAAGTGTGGTGACACTTAAATGAACACGTGGATATTTTGTTATAGAACAAAACATTGGAGACCTGCTAAGAGATTCTACATGGATAATTATCTGAGTGTTAGTGGCTAATCTCTAACGTTCGGTAGTGGAATTGGTCCTTTGACTTGAAATCGTCATGGTACCTTATATGAGGACAGTCATACTTTGGCGGTGTTGGATGTTGCTCTGAAAGGGGCCGCTAATACGATATCGTTCGGGTATGTCAAGAACCGTATGAAGGTTGTGATTGATCAATAAAGGATTAGTCACTCTTAGATAGTAGGAGATTATGATCTGCGTTTCATTCAATTAAGTCGATGATGAAATCTTTGGCCAAGGTGTACTCATAAGTCGAAAAGGAGTTTTCGATTTATATTGACTTAATAGTGGAGTGAAAGATATGATCAATGATCGAGATTGACACAATTTCATATCTCGTAATTGATCGGATCGTATTGACGAAGGGGTAATAGTTTCACGGTAAACGAACGAATTTGATTTTGTCATACCACGTGACATTTCCCGTCACATGTATTGCCCTGACACATTGCTAGATGTCAATCAGGGACGGCGGGTGTGAATTGACGATAAATTAAAAGGGTGTATTAATTTATCAATTTTGATTAGATCAAAATAATATTTCACGACGTTAGGTATCGTGGTCAGGAACCTAATGGGTCGCACACAAAAGAGAATTGGAAGATTGCAAATTGTCAATTGGTTAATTTAACAATTGTTGGATAAATTAATTAATTGAATTTGTTATTTATATTCCCGAATTAATTAATTGGATTAATTAATTCACGGACCGGGTTTAATTAATTGGATTAATTAAATATTGGACCGGATCGGGCCGGATCCGTTTGAGTTTATATATATACATAGCTAGGTTTTGAGGTCCATAAGGTTTTCATTATTCTTGCTGGCACAAGAGAGAAACCCTAGCAGTTGCAGTCTATTCTCTGTGTGGATTTCATTGGAGGCTGGACAATTGGACAGTTGTGGGGGGCAGATTCAAGCTGCTGGAAAGGAATAACGCGAAGAAGTTTGCAAATTACAAGAAAAACTATATTTCTTATCACAGTTTTTATCTAAATACAAAGCTGAATCCTGAATGGGAATTGAAATTTGTTAAATTTCACTGTGCATGTTTAAGTAAATTCCCAACAATAAAAGCAGTTCTGAGATTTCTTTACAAGATTTAGTGATCAATGAAGAATGTCACGGCCCAAAGGGTAAAATAAAACCCAACGCTCATGGCCAAGTCGAGAAAGTTGCTTCAATGAAAGATAAACCTCGTGTTTCAGTGGAGGAAAAACTAAAGTTGAAGTGGAGAACATCTTCAATGGGGAGGACTAAGGCCACAAAGGAGAAGACGATACAAGAAAAAGGCGACGAAGACAAAAAAATTGTACTCAAAAGTGCGAAAAATAAGTTCTCAGATTATATCGACCATGTGAAGAAAAAAATGGGGACTGTGCCTTATGTTGATGGTGACGGGGGTGGAAGAACTGGTACAAAAAAAGATAGCTTCAATCATAAGGTGTCGGAAATTGTACAAATATGAAAATCCGAACCCTGTCAAATGTTTTTGATGAAAATGTAGCTCAAAGATTGCAAAACTTGTTTAAGCATGATTATATTGAGTGTTAAGAACATTGTATACAAGTGAAATGGAAGGCTATTCAAAGCTATGATTGTCCTTAAACAATGTAGTTGTCTGATTAATATATGATTTTTATAAAATCCTTGAACTATATTGTTGGTATTAACAGTCCCAAAACTCGAAGTAAAATCACGAAAATTAAAAGACCACGATGATTTTTCGCCCGTAGGCCCGAATATTCACCCAAGAATGGGCTACGTCACTACATTGAGCTTCCACCGAAGTACTTAACGCTCTAATCCACTAGAAACCAACAATAGAGTGTCCATACAAGTTTACAAACTTCAGATCTACCAAAGATCAACCCTCAGACCATATTTTTCTCTCACAGACACGAACGGCAGATTACACCAAGTAATCGTGCCTTACAGTTCACCAAAGAACAGACACAATATCAACACAAATACACCAAGCTAGATTTCATCAAGAGCATCTAAAACAACTCAGAGATTGCAATCAAAAAACCAGGGGTTTTTAGAGAG
Source organism: Olea europaea var. sylvestris (assembly GCF_002742605.1). NCBI lineage: Eukaryota > Viridiplantae > Streptophyta > Magnoliopsida > Lamiales > Oleaceae > Olea > Olea europaea. Next base: position 131,930 of record NW_019231772.1, read on the forward strand.
AAGAAAAATTATAGAGAGCAAACACGAAGAACAAACCCTAGAAGACTCTTGAACAGACGCAAATGAAAAGTCTAGGGTTAGTATAATGAAAATCCAGATTCATCCAACGGTTCAGCCGACTCCACTTGGCACAATTTGCTCCGTCCAATTAAAATTGAATAGAATCGCATTTTGGAGGAACACGAGTTTGCACATAATGGGGGCAAACCGGGTCATAAGCTTGGGCTCAGCTATTGGGTTCAATCATTGGGCCATATGTGTTAAGCAATTTCTTAACATATATAAAGTAATGTTGTTTCCTCTGTGTGGGTGCATTAATTCAGGCAATAAAAATAGCTTATTCAGTTCTTCAATTTGCTGCTGTTTATAAATTTTTTGTTCCAGAGAAGCATGATAAAAGTTATCTTCCAAAATTGAAGCCAAGTGACTTCTTCTTCTATTTGAGAATTGAAGCAAACCCTGAATAATAACTTTTTTCGAAACGTCATGTCTAAAATCTTAAAATTCAACAAACTCCCTCACAAGTAGGTGATGTGATTGTAATCTTGTCCTTAGTTGTCAAAATCTAATGAAGGTTTCAATCAGATGGATTAATCGATTGTGAGAAGAATTGGCAATTCTATAACTATTTTGGGACTTTTTTCCCTATCGAAATACTAGGATTCTTCTAATATTTGTTTGTTGATTCCATTGCTTCGGAGGATGCCAACCTGTGCCCAAACAAGTCGGACTAAATATAGAGTCGATTATATTAATCTCTCTTCGTTACTTTGTTCAATCCATTGCATCCTTGGTGACATTCCTATAAAATCAACACATTTTCATCATATTTCTTTTCCTTTAAAGATAGGAAAAAGAAAGAGACGAGAATCTGGTGCTGATTATTTCATCATCTCTGTACTTTCCTCAAGTTTTCGACTGAAAATTATGTCTACACGTTTTGGACTTACATGGTCATATAAACTTGACCATACAATTCCCTTCTTTTTTCTACCTCATTTCCTAAATATCCACAACAGAATTTAAGCATATATTTTCTTCTTTGTACAAGAAAATGTGATTCTTGTTTCACTAATCTGAAAATGAGATTCCAACAGCTGAAATCTGATTGGATTTTTGACTTTTAATGCCTGGAACTAGATTCCACCTAAATTGACGTTCACCAGTCACTGGAATCTAAAACTCTTGATTTAGGACTTCTGATGCACTCTAGAATCAGATACCATCGCTGTTATGCAACGAAACATCAGCGCTGTGTGAGGGAACAAAAACAAATTAAATCTCGTTCTCAATAAATTTAAGATCGACTACCAAAAAAAAAAAATCATTTTCTCCACTAAGTATGATTCTTCTGTCATGCCTAAATCTAATCCAAAATGCGAAAGCAAACATAAAGTGGACAGACACATGTAAAATTATACAGTTTAACCCTCATTATGAGAGTTACGTCCAATTAACACTGCAAGGTTTTTTTTCCATTTTTTTTTTTTTTTTTTTTTTTTTTTAAATAGAGATCTAACACTTTGCTAATATGCTGTATGAAACAAGGGGATATGCAGTCCAGGGGAGGTGATTAGTATAATTAAACTCCACACACTTCAACATCTTCATTACCAGATCTTCCGCATGATCTACTGTGCTATGTGAGACAGTTCAGAAAAATTTCACTAATTCATTTATCTGTTAGTTCTGCTGCCTAAATTATGCTTTATTAGTAATTTTTATTTTTCTGGAAAAAGGTGAAAGGAAACTTCAATGAGGTCCCAAACTTTGACTATAATGTACATTTAAATTGGGAAAGAAAGAATCTCTGTTGCCAATTGGAATCTTAGGTTGGGATTCCCCTAGAAAATCTTGATTATTTAGCTTAATCTTCAATAATCCCTTCTCATTAAATTCCCTTGCATTTCCTTTTCTTCTCTCTATCTCCCTGATTTCTGATTGCATTAAGCATCTGTAATACAGAGCAGCAATGGCAAAAAACCAAAACAACAAAAACTCTAAAGGTATGTGCGAAAAAATCTACAGTGCAGTTTCTGGTGGTCGAAAACTTGGCCTCATTTCGCATCATACTCAGGGCTCAGTGCCTAGCGAAACGGCTAAAAAATCCCGAGTTCAAAACACTGATAATCCCTCAAAACCAAGCCACAGAATGATTCCTATTGAATTTGAACCTCCCGTTGGGCAATCTCCAATGAGTAAGTCAGAAAATTTACCAACAACTGCGAGAAATGCTGGAAAAGATGATGGTACTAAAGGTGTTTTGGAGATTTCTGTACAAGAAACAGCAATCAATGGAGAACGCAATCGCCTAAAGGGAAGGATGGAAGGCAAAACTCATGGCCAAGTCGAGAAAGTTCCTTCAAAAAAAGATAGACCTAGTCGTGTTTCAATGGAGGGAAAAACGAAGTTGAAAGAGAGGATTGCTTCGATGGCAAACACTGTGTTCACGAAGGATAAGGCAATGCAAGAAAAAGGCAATGAAGATAAGAAGATTGAACCCAAAGGGACGAATGATAACTTCTCAGATTATATTGATCATGTGAAAAATAAAATTACTGTGTCAACTGCTGCTGCTGGTGGTGGTGGTGGGGTTGAAAAAACTGCTACAAGAAAAGATAGCTTCTACAATAAGGTCTCGAGTTATATAAAGCACACAAAGAAGAAGATCGGAAAGACAGACAATTTTTGATGGAAAGAGCACCACATTCTAGTAAAGATTACCAAAATGATTCTGAATAAGCATATGACTACATATATCCAATGATCTGCATACATGAATTAGCTGAAAGTATTGAGTGTTAAGAAGATTTTATACTAGCCTTGAAAGCCTTTATGAAGTTCATGAAGTTGTGATTATTTTAATACAGGATTGTACTGTAATCCTTACACCATGTAATTTTTTAATATTATGAACTCCCTAAATTATAAATGTGATGTTTGTAATGGTTGAGCTGAATCTCAACCAAAACCAACCAAATTCACTACAATCAACTCACAAATGAAGATAAACAGCTGGAGTTTAACAACCTACGCTGTAGCTATATTGATTGACCGACGGAATTACAATAAAGAAGAAAGAAGGGGGGCGATTGTAGAGAATTGGGGAAGAAGAAAGAGATAAAAAATTCTGATAAATTCCAACTGAGTCGGATCCTACACTCTGGTTTGCTAAATACAGTAAAAAATGTGTTTTCTTGGAAATAAAAACGTGATACTCTTATTACAATTAATTCTAAGTTTGTTATTATTTTGTGGGCTGTCTCACTATTTCTTTCTGGCCCAAAATGGTTTAAGCAGGTTTTGGGTTCATTATAGTGGAAATTGCATAAAATCATACTTTAACTATTCAACCTTCTAAAATCAGATTCAAGGTTTCATATTTCAATAATCAGAAATATTATTTTAATCAATATTTTATAAAATAAATATTTTACTAATATACTCAATTATATACACATTACAAACCCTAATCATCTTTATAAACACTTCACTTCCTCTCTACCCAAGAGCTGTCGTATGTGTGTGCCTCTCTCTCTCTCTCTCTCTCTCTAAATCAACAGTTCTGCCGGCTACAAACTCCGGCGATGGACCAATCTAGCCTTGTCGCGATGTGAAGATGTGGTTGGTGTAGGTCCCTCGCCCGACGGCTGAAGCGATCTGGCAGCGACGTGAAGAGGCGGGTACGGCTGAAGCGATCTAGCAGCGATGTGAAGAGGCGGCTCGATTCGATGTGATGTGAAGTAGTGGAGGTGCTACGGGGTTGACTGCGCAGCGATGGTGAATTTGGAAGGGCAGCAATGTGAAGCACTGGTTTGTAATTGCTTTGATTCTGTGGAGTGGGACAATGCAATGGTTTCGTTGGGGGTGGTGGCGGTATAGTGTGGATTGTGGTGATAATAGGGTACTGCCGTACTGGATTGTTGTAGGTGCGACGGTGATGTGGTGGTTGGGTGAGTGGTGATGAGGGATGGTGGTGGAGGCGTGTGGTTCTGTCGTGGGGACGGTGGTTGAGTGGATTGGGGGGAACGGTTTTGTGGGAACATTTTGTGGTGGATTTGTGGTTGTGTGGTGGATTTGCCGCGATGGCGAGATGCTGGTGGTGATGGTTGTGGTGCTGCGATGGTGACAGTGGTGTTGGTGTGGTTGTGGTTGTGGTGGTGGTGGTCACGATGGTGCTGTAGAGGTAGCGGAGGTTTGGTAGTGGTCACAGATTATTTGATTGATTGTGACTAATAAATTGATTAATTCGTGACTAATAAACAATATGTGACCACCAAAAAGATAAATTGTGTGACCTAAAATAATAATAATTCGTGACCTATAATAGTTATGATCTGTGACTTGTAAATAACTTGTAACGTATAAATTTTTTATCTGTGACAAACAAATCGTGATTTACAAAATTTTTGAATTGTGACCATAAACAGAATTTGTGACCTTAAATTTTTTGATTTGTGATAAAAAAGCAAGTTGTGACCAATAATTTGATAAGTTGTGACTAAAAATTAATTCGTGACTAATTAATTTTTTTTATTTGTGACCGATGAACAAACTATGACTTACAAATTTTTTGAATTGTGATCTTAAAATAATTTGTGACATAAAATTTTTTATTTGTGACAAAAAAATAATAAATGATTAATTAAATTGTTAATTTGTGACCAAATTGTATAGATATGTGACTTAAATATATTTAATTTATTGAGTTGTGATCGCAAATTAATCTGTGACCTATAAAATTTTTGATTCGTGATCGAAAAATAATATGTGATCGATAAAATTTTTAATTTGTGATCGAAAAATAAGTTGTGACCAATAATATGATAAGTCGTGACTAAAAATTAATCCGTGACTAATTATTTTTGGATTTGTGACCAATAAACAAACTGTGACTTACAAAATTTTTGAATTGTGATCGTCAAAAAATTGGTGACATAAAATTTTTGATTTGTGACCAAAAAATAATAAGTAACTAATTATATTGTTAATTTGTGACCAAATTGTATAGATCCGTGACCTAAATATATTTAATTAATAAAATAATTAATTAACTAATTAAATTATAAATAATTTTTAATAAAAATCTGATTTTAGAAATTTGAAACTTGTTTTCTTATTTTTGAAATGTGCCATAATTAATTTCTTAGTTATGAAATTTTCCCTTCATTATATTCCAGGTTCTAAAAATGTGTTTGTGTTAGAAGGATCGTGAATGCCTCTTTAAAGGAGGAGATCAGTCGTCCACGTGGCTGTATCTTGACCCTTGGATTGTGATGCTTGGCTGTTGGGAATCTACTTAACATGCACAGCGAAAAATTAAAACATATTTCGATTCCCACCAAAATTCACCTTTGTGTTTAGATAGAAATTGTGATAAGATTGTACATTTTCCAGATCTGTAAACTTCTTTACTATTCTTTTCGTTCCAGTAATCTTGATTCGCCACCCACAGCTGTCCAATTGTCCAGCCTCCAACGGTGATCCACACAGAGAATAAGATTGCAGCTACCAGAGTTTTCTCCTCTTGTGTAGCAAGAATGATTATGAAAAAAAAAACCATATGAATTGAAAACCCTAGCCATGTATTTATATAAGCCCAAACGGGCCTGGTCCGGTCCAATATTTAATTAATTCATTTAATTAAATTCGATCCGTGAATTAATTAATCCAATTAATTAATTCGAGCCTATAAATAAACAAACCAATTAATTAATTTATCCAACGATTGTTAAATTAATTAATTGACAAATTACAATCTTCCAATTCTCTTTTGTGTGCGACCCATCAGATTCCCGATCACGATACCTAACGACGTAAAATATTATTTTGATCCAATCAAAATTGATAAATTAAAATACTCTTTTAATTTATTACCAATTCACACTAGTCATCCCAGATTGACATCTAGCAATGTGTCAGGGCAATACATGTGACGGGGAATGTCACGTGGTATGAGAAAACCTAACTCGTTCGTTTACCGTAAAAATATAATCCCTTCGTCAATATGATCCGATCAATTACGAGATATGGAATTGTGTCAATCTCGATTATCGATCATATCTTTCATTCCACTATTAAGTCAATATAAGTCGAAAACTTCTTTTCGACTTATGAGTACACCTTGGCCAAAGATTTCATTATCGACTTAATTGAATGAAATGCAAATCATAATCTCCTACTAAGAGTGACGAATCCTTTATTGATCAATCACAACCTTCATACGATTCTTGACGTACCTGAACAATGTCGTATTAGCGGCTCTTTGCAAAGTAACATCCAACACCGCCAAAGTATGACTGTCCTCTTATAAGGTACCATGACGACCTCAAGTCAAAGGACCAATTCCACTACCGAACGTTAGAGATTAACCACTGACACTCAAATAGTTATCCATGTGGAATCTCTCGACGGGTTTCCAATAATTTGTTCTATAACAAAACATCCACGTGTTCATTTAAGTGTCACCACACTTTAACTTGTGAGATCAGCTACTTACTTCACAAGTAAGAAATGTCACACGTGATGGTTTATCCGTAATAACGATATTCGTATTTCATTATTACTTACGACCACGGATGATTTAAGATTCAATCAGATATAATTTGTATCTCACAATTACAACTCCTTGTGATTAACAAATTACGAAGATTTGAATTTACGGACTTTATTATTTATTTAATAGACAATTAATTAAATAATATAGCTGCCATTATATTGCATTAATTATGTATCAAAAGTATTTATATCCAAAGTTGATTGGACTTAGGACATAATACTTACAAACTCCCACTTGCACTAGATCCAATCACTTATGTATCCAATATCATAAGTCTACATGATTATCATGTTTATGCTACGATAACTCTTTGTCACTGGATCTGCAATATTGTTAAATGTGAAAATTTGTTCTTCTCTTTACGTCATTTCTATGTATTATCTCTCTGATGAGATTATACCGCTTTAATATATGTTTGGATCATTGATAAGACCTTAGTTCCTTCGCTTTCACGATGGCTCTATTGTTATCACAATACAATGGCATGTGATCAACAATATTAGGAACTACTCCAAGTTCTTTTATGAACATCATAATCCAGATTGCAACTCTTTGCTACTTCTGAAGTAATCATGTATTATGTTTTTACTATTGAATCAATGGTTGCTTCACGTTTGAAACCTTTCCAACATACCGCTTGAGAGTAAACCAGTTTCTCCATATGAAATCTTCTCAAGATTTCATCTATGTAAATTTGGAATGAGTTAAGCAATTTCCTAGATCTATCTTTATAGATCAAGTTGCTTCTCCCATATCGTTCATGAATAAATCCTTTAACAACCATTATTTCAACGATTGAAGCATAGGGATGTCGTTTTCTATAATATTAGGAATACGACAATGCTCCCACTATCTTCTTGTAAACAACACAATTCATCTTCAAATTTGATAAAATCAAACACTTTGACATTTTCATCAAATCGAAGATTTTAGCTCCAAGAGACTTCTCTTAACCTATAATCACGGTATGCAACTGTTGCAAGCAAAACCCGAATGAACTTTAGCAAGGCTACAGGAGAAAGGTTTCACAAAGGTCAACACTTAATCTTTGCTTCTAACCTTGCTTTGTATATATGGATATTTCCATCTATATCGACCTTTTCCTTGTAAACTATTTACAAAAACTTATGGGTTTTATTCCATCAGGAGGCTTGACCAAGGTCCAAACCTTGTTCATATACGTCGAGTTCATCTCGAGTTTTATGGTTTCTTGCTGTCTCTTTTAAGTCAACACTTGACTTTATTTTGGTGCAACTAGCAGGTTCATTATCCTCGGTCAGTAATACCTGATTAGTAATCATGGATTCGCACATTCTTGAAGGTCGAATGATCCTACTAGATTCACATAGAGCTGACATATCCTCAGGAGTCTTTTACTTCCTGATCAAGAGTATGTCCCATATCAGATATGGGATCAGACTCGGATTTATCTACTTGGTTAACTATATCTGCGGACTCTTGAACTCTTTCAAGTTCTATTTTGCTCCCACGTCCTCCCCTAGAGTAAACATTTTCTCTAAGAAGACGATATATCGTAAGACGAAGACTTTTCTTCATGATAATAGAATTTATATTCAAATGTCTATTTTGAATATCTCCACAAATACGTATTTATCAGATTTAGTGTTAAACTTATCCGATTCAAGGCGCTTCAAATAAGCTTCATGGCCCCAAGCTTTTATATAAGACAAATTGGGACTATTGCCTTTCCATAACTCATATGGAGTTATGTTAACCAATTTAGATGGGGCATGATTTAGTGTGTTGCACACTGCAATCAACACATAACCCCAAAACAATTTTGGGAGATTTACATGGCTTGTTATTAATCGCATTATATCTAATAGTTAACGATTCCTCCTTTAAGACACACCACTATGCTGCAGTGTATGTGGAGGAGTCCACTGCAAGAGAATCTCATTCTCTCTTAGATAATCTAGATTTTATCTTTAAGATACTCTTGATCGAATCTTAATGTGAGGGTATCTTTACCTATTTGTTTCTCAACTTCTAGTTTGAATCCCTTGAACTTTTCAAGAGTTTCATATTTGAGTTTTCATCAAGTATACATGATCATTGATGAAATAAGAAAAACATTAATTGACACGAGTCCATATGCATCATTATGTATTAGACCAGTCATTATGCTGACCTTTCTTCTTTTCAAGTAAAAGAAGATTTGATCATTGTGCTAGACATACATAATTTGTACTTGTCAAAATCAATTAATCTCAAATATACATCTCTATGTAACTTTGAAATTGCTTTTCATCTATATGACAAAGTCCGCCATGCCATATTTAGGTAATTATTAGATTATCGCATTTATACCTTATAATTTCTATACTCATTATAGAATCTTTAGTATTTATAATATAAATGTTATTTTGTAACTTACCATAACTTTTAAGATCTTAATCAAGATAAGCAGGAACAACAAATTGTTCTTATTAAAATAGTTCATGTGTGAACATGAAATTCATTTTAATGTACCAGCTATGGTGGGTACAAAGCGACATTTCTCTAATTCCAATACTAAACCAAAAGGTAATGGCAAGAAGTGTGCTCCTACAGGCAATGCAACAACAGTTGCTCATTTTCAACGTGTAGATTAACTTTTCTCACTTGCAGTGGTTTAGTTCCATTTAGTTTCTCCATATTTGTATAAATATGAGATCCACATCTGGTATCTAATACCTGAGAAGCTAATGGAATAGACATAAGTCTTGCAATATTCCTTCCAATGACCTTTCATTCTATAATGAAACCAAAGGTCATTAGATTTGGTATTGTCCTTCGCTTAGACTGTCTTAACCATATTGGGTGCTTTCTCAAAGTCCCTTTAGACTTCCTCTTAATTCCCTTAGAGGAATCAATGGCTTGCCCACTTCTAACTTTGTTATTGGGCATAACAGTCCTAAGCATGTTAAACAACTTAATGAGTATGCATTCGAGCTTATTCGTATCATAATTCTTAATTAGTATGAATAACTCTATGACAAAGATTGCAGAGCTAAGTCAGTACTTAGTTCACAGTTAATGATTGAACTCAATTGAGACACTTCTTATGTCAATCATCTTCAGTACATCAGGATTGACTGAAGATTCTTTTGTCACTTTGCATCGGTATAGTTGTTTGAAAATCTCATATCCTTCCACACATGATTATTATCATACAACTCTTTGTAATGAAGAATTATGTGTTTACATCTATACTCTCAAATTGCTTTTGTAACTCAGGTGACATAGTTGCAAGTATCACACACGTTGCAATACTATTGTCATTACTGCGTTTATTATAGCAGCCACCTCGTCCTTAATCGAGTCATCGCCAGATGTCTCTGGAAAATGGCTACTTAAGGACAACCAACTTTCTCATGCTTGAAAATAGTTCTCAAATTGCAGTGCCAATCAAGAAGATTTAATTTAGTTGTTGGCATCCAATATGCCTCTCAAATACACGTGGTTACTCACGATTCAATAAATATAAATGACGAAAAGAAAAAGAATAATATATAAAAATACATCAATTAATTTAACATGAAATTTTATTAAATTAGTTATGCTCCCATTGTTTAACTAAAATTTATGACCCTCTCACATAAATTTATGGAGTCCATACTTGACTCCGAGTAGGCTGGGATCCCATCTGTTATATCAAGACTTTGAGTGTACTCAACAAATCTTAATAAAACATTTAGGTAGATACTATTATCAATTGCATCTACATACAACTCCCAGATCGATAAACTGACAACTTTTTGTCTTCACACATCTTATGTGTTAGTTTAATATGCCTCTAAAATTTATCTCCATGAGTGTACTCAACAAAAGATAAATTTTAGTTAAGTCAAACCCGTCATTCAAAAATATCAAATATTTCATAGTGTTAAACATATCCCTAATAGACCAGCCTTGAGTGTACTCAACAAGTTGAGACGATTTATGACTCTAATTTTTCACTATAATGATGGAAGACGATTATAAATGTGACTTAATACTTTATGGAGGGATTTTGCATTCAAAGATCTCATCGTAACAATAATATACATTTTATTATACATCTACCATGCAAATAAATATATATAACATAATATAATAGTGTGGACGATAATGGACTTTTACTATCTAGTCTTCTCGAGCCATAAGAAATAATAGTTGGTCAATTCCTAGGGGGTATGACACTGATCAATATCAATGCGCCATCTCCATGGTTTCCTCCTCTTCTTGTTTCTTCAATTAGTCCAATTGCAACCTATATCTTATACTAGTTTGTACGCAGGCCTAAATGAAATTGGACTCACAGACTCATAACAATAATAATAATAATAACGGACTCGTAGGTCCAAAATGATCAAGAGCTCGCAGGCCCAAAACAAAAACAATAATAACGGGTTCGCAGGCCCAAAACAACTAAGAGCTCGCAGGCCCAGAAAACGACAAGAATAAAATTCACCATTCAACACATTCATATGGTCAAGTCCATAATCGTCCACTAATAATACATTCATCATATAAATGTATACCTATATAATATTTAATATTATATGCAAATCAGTTTCAAACTTCTAGCAATTAAGTCGTCTAAACTCTTTTAGACAAATGAATCAGAATAATTAAATAATTAATTAATCATATTAATTGATTATTTAATTAGTGGGCATGTTTAATTAAAATCAAATTTTAATTAAATACTGAATTAGAGTCCAACTCTAATTCAACAATTATAGGGCAGGATAATTTATTTAAAATCAAATTTCAATTAAATATTAAATTAGAGTGAAACTCTAATTTCATAACTTAAGGCGGTTGAATTTAATTAGAATCAAATTTTAATTAAATAGTAGAATTAGAGTCCAACTTTAAATCTAAGATTTTTAGGGCCAATGTATTTAATCAAAATCATATTTTAATTAAATATCAAATTAGAGTCCAACTCTAATTAGAACAAATTTTATGGCAGGACAAATTAATTAAATGTCAAATTAGAATCCAATCCTAATCTCTAGAATATATTCGGGTGAATCATTAATTAAAATCAAATTTTAATTACGTATTAAATTAAAGTCAAACTCTAATTTAAATTGAATTAATATTTTAATCCATGATAACACTCCTAAATAAAATAAAAATTCAATAGGATCAAAGTTTAATGTTGAAGTCAAAATTCAATTTTAACGAAAATATAAAATGTCGTCAATTTTAAATAAAATTTTAATTTTGGTCAAAATTAAATTATGGGTCAAACCCATTTAAAATTCAAATTTAAAACCGTTTTAAAATTCAAATTTAAATACTTTCAAAATTATCAATTTGACCCAAGGCTTAAAATTAAAAGCAAGCCCTTCCAATTTACCAAACTGCATAACAGGCCCTCGTTTTAAAATTGCAACTTTGACCCTTTTATTAAATTGCAAATAGGGACCTTCAATTTGTCAAATTGCATCTCAGCCCCCGTCTCCAATCACTGCACACCCGAACGTAAACCTTAGAAATTTTCACCGTCTCTTCTCCTTTGGCGGCGACGTCGTCGACTACCAATTGGAGAAGCGGCCGGCGCTGTTATGATAACGCCTAGCCGCAGCACTGCGGCAGCAGCAGCGGCAGCGAATGAACTACTACTGCTACAACGCACAGCAGCGGCAGTCGCCGCTATATATATATATAGATGAAAATCAAATTTTCATAAATTGCTAGAAACAAGAAATTACAAAATCAACTTTTGATTTCACCAACATGTAAATCAATTCGTAATAAACACAAAGAAGGCTCTGATACCACTGTTGGGACTCTACTTAACATGCACAACGAAAAATTAAAACATATTTCGATTCCCACCAAGATTCGCCTTTGTGTTTAGATAGAAATTGTGATAAGATTGTACATTTTCCAAATCTGCAAATTTCTTTGCTATTCTTTTCGTTCCAACAATCTTGATTTGCCACCCATAGCTGTCCAATTGTCCAGCTTCCAACGGTGATTCACACAGAGAATAAGATTGCAGCTACCAGGGTTTTGTCATCTTGTGCTAGCAAGAATGATTACGAAAAAAAATCATATAAATTGAAAACCCTAACCATGTATTTATATAAGCCCAAACGGGCCTGACCTGGTCCGATCCAATATTTTATTAATCCACTTAATTAAATTCGATCCGTGAATTAATTAATTAATTAAATTCGAGCCTATAAATAACCAAATCAATTAATTAATTTATCCAACGATTGTTAAATTAATTAATTGACAAATTGCAATCTTCCAATTCTCTTTTGTGTGCGACCCATCAGGTTCCCGATCACGATGCCTAACGAAGTGAAATATTATTTTGATTTAATCAAAATTGATAAATTAAAACACTATTTTAATTTATCACAAATTCACACTCGCCGTCTCAAATTGACATCTAGCAATGTGTCAGGTCAATACATATGACGGGGAATGTCACGTGGTATGACAAAACCAAACTCGTTCGTTTACCGTGAAAATATAATCCCTTCGTCAATATGATCCGATCAATTACGAGATATGGAATTGTGTCAATCCCGATTATCGATCATATCTTTCACTCCACTATTAAGTCAATATAAGTCGAAAACTTATTTTCGACTTATGAGTACACCTTGGCCAAGGATTTCATCATCAACTTAATTGAATGAAACGCAGATCATAATCTCCTACTATCTGAGAGTGACGAATCCTTTATTGATCAATCACAACTTTCATACGATTCTTGACGTACCCGAACGATGTCATATTAGTCCCTTTACAGAGCAACATCCAACACCGTCAAAGTATGACTGTCGTCATATAAGGTACCATGACGACCTCAAGTCAAAGGACCAATTTCACTACCGAACGTTAGAGATTAACCACTGACACTCAGATAGTTATCCATGTGGAATCTCTCGGCGAGTCTCTAATGTTTTGTTCTATAACAAAACATCCACGTGTTCATTTAAGTGTCACCACACTTTAGTTTGTGAGATCAACTACTTATTTCACAAGTAAGAAATGCCACACGTGATGGTCTATCCATAATAACGATATCCGTATCTCATTATTACTTATGACCACGGACGATTTAAGATTCAGTCAGATATAATTTGTATCTCACAATTACAACTCCTTGTGATTAACAAATTATGAATATTTGAATCTACGGACTCTATTATTTATTTAATAGACAATTAATTAAATAATAGATCTGCCCTTATATTGCATTAATTATATATCAAAAGTATTTATGTCCAAAGTTGATTGAACCTAGGGCATAATACTAACGGGCTGTTCAGATAGTTAACTTAGTTTTGGCCCTCATTCTGGTTACGTGACTCTGTGTGCCCTTTCGCCTACTTTCTCCTTTTCTCTCTGAATGAAAGATTAGGGTTGTTTCAATTTCTCTGTAAATCAAAAATATTCTTGGTGTTCTTCTCAATCTGATTCCTTAATGATGTAGTATATTTGTTATTGTACAGTCTATTAGTGATTGAGAGTTTCTTTGTTCGTTTTGTGTAAAGAGGCGAAAGGAAACTCAAAGAAACCCTTGGTTTCTTCGTACATTTGTACTATTCTTAATTGATACTTAGTAGATCTTGAGCTATATCACATTTTGGTGATGCTGATTAGGTCGAAAGGCTGAACATCCGGGCCCTTTTAGGGCGAAACATATCTTCTTGTTTGATTTTTTATTTTTCTGCAAATTTAATTTTTTCTACTCAAACGATCGATCCGATTTCAATTCTAAGTGATTCGCCTTAACAAGTGGTATCAAAGCCACAATATTTTTGAAAATCTCTTTGGAAATAAATTTGTCTGCATTTTTCGGGTTCAAATCTTGGGTTTTTCTTGAAATTTTTAAACCAAAAGTCGTATTTTTGATGTGGCTTGTTTTAACTCGCCTTGATTTGCTCTAACTCGTTACTGACTCTGCTTGATCTTTTGTTTATGTACTGAGTTTTATCGAGTTGAGCTGACCCAGTCCGGTTCTTGGTGAGTTCTTAACTCACTATTGAGTTCACACTGAGTTTTGGTGACTCGTTAGCTTTTTGGTTTTGAATTGTGTTTCTTGCTCTGGTTCTTGTTCCTTCACCGCTTTCTTCATTCTGAAACATTAAAGGTTTCAGGCTCTGATATTCTTCTTGAACCCCCTATTATTAAACTGTATCTCAATCGGTTTGGTCTCAGTTATTAAGGTAAGTAATCTTCCACTACTTTCCTTTGTCCAAGATCTCCTACGAGGATCTGGGAATCTGAAGAAGTAGTGGGTTGCTGGATTATCACCCCTTAAACCATTTCCAAACTGATTTATATCTGCTGTTTTAAATTGCTTTGTGTATTACATAAAAAGTAGATACAACTGCATTTTCTGTTTCACTCAATACTGTCATTCTTCATCAAGTCATAATATACCTAAATCTATATACTTTATGTGTTGTATATTTGATGTTTTGTATATATATCTGCCATCATATCTACTACACATAAATTTGAAATTGAGACATGGAACGGCACTGGAGACTTTAGTCTCTGGAGCCAAAAACTGAGGGCATTACTGCTGCAGCAAAGGTGTGCTGCGGCTGTTGATGGAAATTGGGCTGTAGAAATTAGTGCTTATGGGAGTTAAGAATTAAGTGACATAGCATGGAGCACAATCTTTTTACACTTATCTGATAGTGTTATTAGAAAGGTTGGGGAAACTACAACTGCTCAAGCTCTCTGGATTAAGTTAGAATCACTTTATCTAACCAAATAAATGTTATCTCCTAAGGCAATTTTATAACTTTAGATTTGATCCACCTCTAATTTGGAAGAAAATCTTGACAGATTCACAAAACTGATTCAGGATCTTGCTAACTGTGATGAAGAGATTTCTGATGATCAACAAGTTGTAGCTTTGTTAAATTCTTTAAGTGATAAGTATAGAGTCATCAGAAATGTTTTAGAATATGGGGGGCAAGAACTTACCATAGGAACTGTCATTTTTATATTTCTCAAGTTTCTATCCAACCCCTCCCCGCGATCATTCCGACCCCGTCTGTTGAACCTATCGTCTCTATTCCTCATCCTTCCCATCTCAACACCGTGAAATTCATCTTCGCCCATGTCACTCCCATATCTATACTCCTCTCGCCTTTTCCTCCTAAGCTCCCATCTATCCGGTCCTCTGGCATTAGATACATCCACTTGATACCCCCGACTAAGATTAGCGACCGATGTATCTAATCTATTCATCCAAGCCTCCTGCTTCTCCAACCTATCTCTCACATCTCCAAACGCCCTCTCAAACCTCTACTCTAAATCCTCCGATGCATTGCTGTTATTGCCTTGTCGGCTTAAGTCTGATTCTGCCCTTTCTGACATCCTAACACTAAAAATTTTATTTTACTGCCTCACCTCTTTGTCTTTTACCACTCAGTTCTTTCAACAATTGCTTCTAAGAACAATCAATGAACTCAATCAATCAATCAAATCGTGTAGAATTTCCCAAACCGGATGTAACTCAATAATTGTAACAAAGGACTCAAAGAAAACTTTTAAAACTTGACTTGAATTGAAGAAATGGAATGATTCAATGTGTCCAAGTAATTTAGAAACGATATTGAATAATAAAAGTTGGTATTTGACTGATCAGTAATATTTAAAAAAATTTTTACTGTACTGATGAACAGTACCGTACGGATGAACAGTAATTTTTTTTTCAGATCCAAAAATCAATAACAAAACCAACAAAGAAAACGAAAACTGATTTGTGCGAAAATTGAGCCCGAAAACGGATTTTGAAGATTTTTTATGAAACTTTTAGATCAAAGGATCAAGAAAATCTTCTAGACATAAGAACACAAGGAATTGAAAAAAATTAGAAAACAAAGGATATAACCTGATTAAATTGGAGCCAAAACTCTGATACCAACTGATGTGAACCCTGTAGCAATGGAAACTACGAAACCCAAAATGAGATTGATACGGAACCTAAGAACGCCAATACTAACCCGATTTTGGATCTTGAACCCCAAGAATTGAACCAAGAAACCCTAAATTAGCGAAGAACCTAAAACCCCTTGATTACAATTAAAAGAACCCACAATCCGATTGTTTAGAACGCCACAAGAAATTGAATCTTGATAAGTTCAAAGATTGTTAAAGAAGAACAAGAAATTGAAAGAACAAATTTCTCTCTCTATAATATTAATCAAGCAAAAGTAAAAAATCTTTACAATGAAAAGTATTCTCCTATTTATACTAATAAGTAAAAACGTCCAAAATCCATCAAATTATGGTAATAATTTGATTTCATAAAAATTCTATCGAAACTAGGAAATTCGGCCAAAATTAGAAAATTCGCCAATTTTTTTGGCTTGTGCAGCCGCATGGTGTATTTCCATGCGGTCGCATGGTTCAACAAGAATTGGTGTTTTAATTTTCGGTATGCAACCGTGCGGCCGCATGGTGTTTTGCCTGTGCGGCCACACAGACTTGTTTTCAGCCTCCAGTTTCATCGCTTGATAACAAATTGATCCAAGTTGATTCGGCCTTCGACCCGAACATGAAAGTTGCTCCATTTTGAGTCCCGACCATGGTTCCATCAAAGGTTTCTTAAACGAGCAATCCCATCACTTGTTTCACTTGCTTTGCCCTTGGTCGCGTCATTGGTCCGCCATCGACTATCAACGGGTCTCGTCTCGCACTTACCTTCGTCGGGCTCGACTCCTGGATCATATCATGATCTTTTTTGTAAAAATTCTGGAATCTTGAGACATAGAACTGTAACACACACACCTCAGCAAAATTGTGTGGCTGAGAGAATGATTAGATATTTATTGGAAAAAGTAAGGTGTATGTTGTACAGTTCTGGTCTCCCTAAGTTTTTCTGGGGAGAAGCTCTAAAAATTACAACTTATCTAATAAATAGAAGTCTATCTAGTGCCATTGATTTTCAAGTCTCTGAACAGTTGTGGTCTGGAAAAATTTCTGATTACAGTAAACTAAAGGTTTTTGGTTGCACTACCTATTCACATCAAAATGAAGGGAAACTTGAACCTAGGTCCTTAAAATGTGTTTTTCTGGGATATGAAGAGGAAACCAAAGGATACAGATTGTGGATTAGTAATCAAAATGGTTTTAAGGTTATCATTTGTAGAAATGTCATGTCATGTGTTGAGTCTACTAATTTTAAAACTTCAGAATCTGCACAGTTAAAGGAAACCATGCTAGAAAATCAATCTGATCATCAAGATGATTTAATTAAGGTGGAGAACTCTCAATTTGAGAAAAATCCTGAACA
This sequence comes from Olea europaea var. sylvestris, assembly GCF_002742605.1. Classification (NCBI taxonomy): domain Eukaryota; kingdom Viridiplantae; phylum Streptophyta; class Magnoliopsida; order Lamiales; family Oleaceae; genus Olea; species Olea europaea. The sequence continues at coordinate 149,770 of NW_019231772.1, forward strand.
TAATGAAACTGAAATTGAGAAGGAATCCTTAGGCAATACATTTGCTGATTACCAATTAACCAAGGATAGAGAGAGGAGAAATATAAGACCTTCTACCGAAATTAGTGATGAAGAATTTGCTACATTTTTCTCAACCCTGGATTCATTAAATTCTGAACCTGCTACATTTGATGAAGCTATTAAATGCCCAGATTCTAAACATTGAAAAGATGCTATGAATGAAGAAATGGACTCTCTCTTAAAAAATAAAACATGGGTTCTGGTTGACAAACCACAGAATCAAAAGTTTATTAATTGCAAGTGGATATATAAAATCAAACAAGGAGACTCAGATTCACAAAATAAAAGATACAAGGCCAGGCTTGTGGCCAAGGGTTTTACTCAAAAGGAGGGGGTAGATTACAATGAAATCTTCTCACCTGTGGCTAAATACACCTCAATTAGAATTCTGTTAGCCTTAACTGCTCATTTCAATTGGGAGTTAGATCAACTTGATGTAAAAACGACATTTCTTAATGGTGATCTTGATGAAACCTTATTCATGAACCAACCTTTAGGATATGAAGTAAAGTCAAAGGTTGATAAGGTCTGCTTGCTGAAAAAGTCACTTTATGGGTTGAAACAAGCCCCCAAGCAATGGTACATCAAATTTAATTCTTATGTGCATACCTTGGGTTTTGTTAAAAGCAATTATGATTCTTGTTTCTTCTATAAAGGTGATGGTGGACCTAGATCCATTTACCTGTTATTATATGTTGATGACATGTTGCTTGCCTATGATGATAGATCTGAAATTGATTTCATTAATTCCAAGTTGAAATCTAAATTTGAAATGAAACACCTAGGTCAAGCAAGAAGGATTCTTGGAATGGAAATAGAAAGAGATAGGAATAATTGCATGTTAATGTTGAAACAAGACTCTTATGTAAAGAAAATACTTGAAAAGTTTTCTATGCTTGAATGTAAACCTGTGTCTCAGCCCATTGCAATCATTTTAAATTGTCTAGTGAAAACTCACCTAAAACTAACGAGGAATTCTTAAGAATGGAATAGATACCTTATGCTAATGCTGTAGGATCTATAATGTACTTTATGGTTTGTACAAGACCTGACTTAGCTCATGGCATTAGTACTTTAAGTAGATTTATGTCTAACCCTGATGAAACACATTGGTTAGCCATGAAATGGATGTTAAGGTACTTAAAAGGTACTTCAAGCTTAGGTTTGATGCTTAAAAGAAGTAACGAAGGGGTAAACTTAAAAGGTTATACTGACTCTGATTTTGCCGGTGATTTAGACAAAAGAAGGTCTACATCTTCATATTTTTTCACTTTGTGTGATGGCTACATTAGTTGGAAGTCTCAATTACAAAAATTAGTTGCATTATCCTCTACTGAAACTAAATACATTGCTGCATGTGATGCTGTAAAAGAAAGTGTCTGGCTTAGAGGTTTATTAAATGAAATAGGTTTTAAGAATAATTCTGTTAGGATTTATACTGATAACCAGAGTGCCATACATTTGAGTAAAAATCCTGTCTATCATGACAGAACAAAATAGATAGATATAAAGTTTCACTTTGTGAAAAATATGGCAGAAAAAGGAATGATTAATCTGGTAAAAATTCCTACAGAATTTAATCCTGCAGACTTAGGAACTAAGGTATTACCTTTAAATAATTTTTTAAACTGCTTGAAGATTCTGAATATTACTTAAGGAAGTAATAATCAGAACTTCAAGTGATTAGTGTTGAAGAGATTTGAACTATTATTTTTTTATTATTATTATTTTTGCAAGTAATTAGAGCAAATGATCTAGATGTGATATAGACTTCTAGATCCACTAGTAAAGATCAAGAAATAGTTCAGCAAGGTGGAGATTGTTATTATTTTGTGGGCTACCTCACTATTTTTTTCTGGCCCAAAATGGTTTAAGCAGGCTTTGGGTCCGTTATATTCCGGGTTCTAAAAATGTGTTTGTGTTAAAAGAATCGTGAATGCCTCTTTAAGGGAGGAGATTAGTTGTCCACGTGGCTGTATCTTGGCCCTTGGATTGTGATGCTTGGCTGTTCAGATACTTAACTTGGTTTTGGCCCTCATTCTGGTTACGTGACTCTGTGTGCCCTTTCACCTACTTTCTTCTTTTTTCTTTGAGTGAAAGATTAGGGTTGTTTCGATTTCTCTGTAAATCCAAAATATTCTTGTTGTTCTTCTCAATCTGATTCTTAGTGATGTAGTATAATTGTTATTGTATAGTCTCTTAGTGATTAAGAGTTTCTTTGTTTGTTTTGTGTAAAGAGGTGAAAGGAAACTCAAAGAAACCCTTGGTTTCTTCGTACATTTGTACTATTCTTGATTGATACTTAGTAGATCTTGAACTATATCACATTTTGGTGATGCTCAACGGGTGATTAGGTCGAAAGGCTGAACATCCGAGCCATTTTAGGGCGAAACATATCTTCGTGTTCTATTTTTTATTTTTCTGCAAATTTAATTTTTTCTACTCAAACGACCGATCCGATTTCAATTCTGAATGATTCCACTTAACATAAGTTGAGACAGTGTCGTTCTCAATTTCGAATTTTGGTTTTAGCTATTTGTTTCTAATTCCTTTTCTTTCCCAACTGGCTGGTGCTGGATTGTTGACCTCATCTTCCCCTGTGGGCTGCTTTTCTTCATTACATACCTCCTCCTTAAAATGATCTTGTCCCCAAGGTTGAAAGAGGGAATAGCATTCCTGAATTGCAGTCGCGTTCTCCCATGTTGCGTCTTCCTTGTTAAAATTCTTTCCACTGAATCAGCCAATTAGTCACTGCGTGATAGTTCCTCTTTATGATTCTGGTCTGAAGTAATGACAAAGGTTCCTTGTGATACTCTGACTGCTCCCCTCCATCTGGCATCAATAAAATAGGAACTTCTTTATCACCTATCTTCTTCTTAAGCAATGATACATGGAATACCAGGTGAATTCGTGAAGAAGTGGGTAAATTCAGCTCTTAAGCAACCTGTTCAATTCTTTCGGTGATTTGGTAGGGGCCATAATACTTGGCAGCTAGCTTCTGGTTAGACCTTGCCATCACAGAATGCTGTTTGTAGGGATGCAACTTCAAATACTCCCAATCTCCTACTTGGAACACTCTTTCCACTCTACATTGGTTAGCATAAAATTTCATCCATGCTCGAGCTTGAGCCAAATGCTCCCTCAGTAGTCGATCTGATTACGTTCAAAGTATAACGCGATGATTGTAGTATAGCCTTGGGGTGTCTATTCCACAGGGAGATGGGAAAATTGCTTAAAGGATTTGACAAACTAGGGTTTTCGTCCTGATATGTATGAAAATAATTTATCAATTTGAAGTGGGGTTTAAATATCAATATGCAAACTAGTGAAGTTTGAATCAATATATGAAATAGTGAAGCACCATAATTCCCTCAATCGGTTCGGATTAATCAATACCAATCACGCATTCTAATACTCAATTAAAGATCTTTTATCTTAATACTTTAACTGGAAGATAAAACATTGAACACTCATTAATTTCACCATAATGCTATATTAATTCTAAAATTCAAATTTCCCAAAACAAATAACCACTTTAATCCATTGAAATAAGATTCAAAAGCAATTATATACATCAAGCATATAATGGTAGAGAATCACAACAATAGGATAATAGAAATTGGAATTCAATCAATACTTTAATTTTTCAATGGAAAGAACATGATTAGATTCATGAAAAACTTAATACCAATTAAATCAATTTCAAAATACATTCATAAAACAAGAAATCCAAACCCTCGAATTGTTTATCAATGAAAAACCAAATTACATGCGTGAAATAACATTAAAATCACTGATATCAATTGAGTTCATTCGTGGCTTCACCAAGAATTCTCTAGCCTTCAATGGAGATTTCTTGTGTCAAAAGATGAGAAGAATGGAGTCTCCCTTCATTCCCTCACGCTCTGGAGTGTTTTTAGCTTAAAGAAACATGTGAAAATATGTTTCCATAAGCAGTAGCATCAATTTAAAAAGCTGAAAATTCGGCTTGAAGTATAACAATTTTCTTCAACCAACAGCTTTCAGTATTTTGATCATAACTTTCTATCTCGATGTCCGATTGAGGTGATTCATGTTGTGTTGTAAAGCTAACACAAAGGGTACAATTTGGTAGAAATAGGAATTTTCCAATTTGGTCATTTACTGGGTCAAAAATTGATCTCAATCTCTGACAAAATCTAGAACATCTTGTGCCGTTGGAATTTGATTTGTGATTATGGTATGGTCATATTTCACTTCTTTTGACTTCAAATTGCACTTAATTGACTCCTATCTTTCTCGAATCATCATTCCATTGCCCGTCCCATCTTTGGATTATTTGCAATTTGGCCCCTGAATTTTCATTTTCTTCTATTTTGGTCATTTTTCACTCTTTTCTTTTAAATTTCACATTTTCTACCAAAATGCAACCTGAATCAAAATATAATTATAATGAATATATTTTGGTATCAAATAATCACATGAGTGCAATAATTAAGAGGAAAAAATATTATATTTTACAAATTTATCACGATCCATTTGTTGTCTTTCTTTTACCAAATTCTCCACTGTCGCAACATTGATTTGTTGGCAGGGTCCCAGAGCCAACTGTGGTGTTTAATACCATACTGGGCTTTGAAAGGGTTCATCTTGATTGCTGTATGGTAGGTGGTGTTGTACCACCATTCGGCCATGGATAACCACTTACTCCACTTCTTTGGTTGATGAAAAGTCATACATCTCAGATACATTTCTAAATATTGGTTGAGCCTCTCGGTTTGCCCATCAGTTTGAGGGTGATAGACAAAACTTAGGTGTAGAGTAGTCCCCAACAGTATGAATAACTCTTGCCAAAACCTACTGGTGAAAACTTTATCCCTATGTGACACTATACACTGGGGCATACCATGGAGTTTGTGGATGTTATCCAGGAAGATTTTAGCCACTATATCTGTAGAGAATGGATGTGACAATGCTATAAAGTGCCCATGCTTGATAAGACAATCTACCACACCCCGTATGGTAGTTTTTCCTTTTGGAGCAGGTAACCCTTCAATGAAATCCATTGATATGTGGCTCCAAAAGTGTTGTGGTTCAGGAAGAGGCTGTAGCAAGCCAGGGTAGCGAACATGTTCCCCTTTACACCTTTGACATGTGTCACATTCGGTATTTCCCTCTTAATGTCTCTACTCATTCTCGGCCAAACGAAGTGTTGTTTAGCCCTAAATACAATGGCCTGAAAACCTAAATGGCCTCCATTCTGTGAAAAATGTATGTTTTGAATTAGTTTCTCCCCTATCTGTTCTCCAGATCCAATATATAGCCTCCCCCTATACTTAAGTATCCCATTGGTAGAAGTAAACTCAGAATTACCCTCTGGATTAATCAACAGCCCTTCAATTTGTTGTGCAACCAATTCATCATCCTTGTAGCTGTCTATTACCTCATGTATCCAAGTAGGAATCACACTAGAAATGGCTGTTAACTGTGTAGTTGGTTCTTCCCTCCTTGAGAGTGCATCAGCTACAACGTTGTCCACTCCCTTCTTGTATTGTATTTCATAACTGAGCCCGAGTTAGTTAGTTAACTACTTTGGTTGGATAGGTGTAGTTATCTTTGTTCCAGTAGATACTTTAGGGATTGATGATCTATCTTAATGATAAAATGATGCCCTTCAAGATAGTGTCTCCACTGCAGTAACTAGAGCCAGTAACTCCTTTTCATAGATGGACGTCCTTAATTTCTCCTTGAAAATCCCTTTACGAAAGTAAGCAATCGACTTTTTGTTCTGCATTAATACTGCTCCCATACCTCCATGAACCCATGAAACCGCACATATGATCTTCCCTTCAGATACATTTCTGCTATACTAATTCTAACTTCATCAGGGACTTGATGGATTTGAAAGTATTTTTGTGCCTTTCTCAGCCACTCCTTAGGGCCTTCTCCATTGAAATATGGGAAATCAATTTTGGGTAGCTTAACCCCCATCATCATCTCACTCTTGTAACCACTGGTCCCAGGCGTTATTCCCAATTTTAACGTGTGGATTGCACAGAGTATCCCATCTTCTATTTGTCTTTGGATTCTCCCTTTTGCCCATTCCAATTTGCCATCATGGCTACTATGGATTCATACTTAGTGTTCATCCCTGTCATCCATCAAAAACTCCATCCGTTCCTGTTTGCTGCACAGATTATGTAAAGTCTGATCTTTCCACTTTCATGCCCACATTTTTAAATGCCTCCCCCAAATCTTCCACATCCCCATCCAATTTTTTCAGGTGTTCCTCTACTGCTTTGGCTCTAGTATCCATTCCCAGAATTTTGAGGCTTTGATACCACTTGTAATGGTTGAGCTAAATCTCAACCAAAACCAACCAAATTCACTACACCCAACTCACAAATGAAGATAACCGGCTGGGATTTAACAATTCTGACAAATTCCAATTGAATCTGTTCTTAACCTTTGGTTTGCTAATGGTGTGTTTGTCACCCATTATTTGCGAAGAATGTATTATGCAATAATGATTGATATTGAAATGTGTGGTTAAAAAAGAATGAAATTTTTTTTATTTACGTATAATATTATTCTAATGAAAAATGAGTGGTTGAAAATGAGTACTGCGGAAAAAAGAATGGGAAAAAATGGGAGAGAATGGATGACAAACAGGGCATAAATATAGTAAAAAAACGTGTTTTCCCGGAAAGAAAACGTGATACACTTATGACAATTAATTCAAAGTTGAAACAGTGCCGTTCTCAATTTCGAATTTCGGTTGGAGCCGTTTGTTTCTACTTCCTTTTCTTCCCCAACTGGCTGGTGTTGAATTGTTGACCTCCTCTTCCACTGTGGGCTGCTCTTCTTCATTACACCGTTGTTTCCCTTTTCTGGGTACATCTAATAAACATAGCTTCTTCAATCAGTTTGTGTTTATTAATCTTGGTTCCTGATTCATTTTACATTAAATATTTGATGCGTGCAAAAATTTTGTAAATTTTAAACTAGGTGGCTGAACATGGTATAAAAACACGGTGACGCTTCCAAAACTGAGAGAATTCTGATGATCGGAGTAAACATTTTAATGAACGTTAGAAAAATTGAAAAATCAATCACTATCTTGAGGCTTCTATTGTATCATAATAAGATTTCTCCTGTATTTGTTGGTTGACGACATTGTTTTGGAAGATGATAAACAAATCGGTGTGTGCAAAGACTTCGGACGAATTGCATTGCAACAAATTAAGTCTCATTTTAAAGTTGACTATAGTTTGTCACCTTGGTCGATACATGGCATTTTTAGCCCTCAACAGACAGAATTCTGATGCTGACAAAAACCTTTGCAGTGAATGTGAAAAAAATTTACAAATCAATTATTATCTTGAGACTTCTCGCCTATCAAAATACCAAGATCTTTATAGTAGTTGTTGGTTGATTCCAATTTCCATTGCTTTGGAAAATGTCATCCGAAGCTCTGTGACCAAAGAAGTCCTACTAATTAATTCTTATTCTTAGTAAATTTTGAGTCTGGTCACTCTCTTTGATCCACGGCAACCTTGGTTATGGTCCAATAAAATCAGCACAATCTCTTCATGTTTACTTTTCATTTAAGGATCGGAAAAAGAAAGAGACAAGAATCTGGTGCAAATGAATTCATCCTCTCTGTACTTTCCTCAAGTTTTCTTCTGAAAATGGTGTCTGGAAAGTGCGAACAAAGTCTCATGAGGAAATTATGTACTTAAGTAATTGAGCCACTCCAGCACACTTTTTGGAACAGTAATAAAACTTGACCATGGACTGAAATTCTTTCTTCTAACCCCATTTCCTAAATATCTACAACAGCATTTTAAGTCTACACTTTCTTGAATTATTCTATTCTAGTAAAGAAAACGTGGTTCTGGTTTTCACTAATCTGGAAAAGAGATACCCACAGCTGAAATCTGATTGGATTTAAGACTTTTGATGCACTCTGGAACCAGATACCAGATACCTTGCCCTCGATTCCCAAACACATTTGATTTAGGACTTTTGATGCATTTTGGAATCAGATACCACCTCAGGAATTCGACCTTTCTATGTCGCATTGCTGTTAGGCAAAGAAATGTCGGTGCTCCAACAACAAATTAAGTCTCGTTCTCAATAAATTTGCAATCAGCTACACAAAATATTATCTTCACTTCGTACAGTGCTTCTATTAAAGCTAAACCTAATCCCAAACACGAGAGAGCCAGCAAAAAGTAGATACGCACACAGATACTTAAATTTGCAGTGTTTTATCCTCATTATGAGAGGTGCGTCCACTTGCCACTAAGAATTTTTACCATAGAGATCACACACTTTCCAGTCCTTTTACCTCGTATTGCATAGGAAATTTGGGAGATACGCATTCGATGGGAGTGAATATTAGAGTTCAACTCCATACACTTCAACAATGTGAGACAGTTCATAAACATTTCAATCATTGATCTGTCAGTTCTGCTGCCTAAGTTTGCTTTATTAGTACATTTTTTTCCTGGAAAAGGCAGAGGAAAGTTCAACGAGGTCCCAAAGTATGACTAAAAATATACATTTAAATTGGGAAATAAAGTAACTCTAGTCCCATTGGGAATCTTTGGTGGGAATTCCCCAAGAAAATTATGATTAAGGAGTTAAATATTCACTAATCCTTTCTCAATAAATTCCCTTGCATGTTTCTTTTCTTCTCTTCATCTCACTAGTTTCTGAGTGCACTAATTTTCTGTAATACAGAGCAGCAATGGCAAAAAACCAAAACAACAAAAACTCTGAAGGTGTGTGTGAAAAAATCTACAATGCAGTTTCTGGTGGTCAAAAAATTCGCCTCATTTCACATCACGTTCAGGGTTCAGGGTCTAGCGAAACTGCTAAAAATTCCCGAGTTCAAAACTCCGATAATCCCACAAAAGCGTGCCTTCCGAAGAAGCTGATTTTCCTAAACAAACCAAGCCACAGAATGATTCCTATTGAATTTGAACCTTACATTAGGCCATCTTCAACGAGTCACAAAGAAAATTTGCAGACAACTGCGAAAAATGCTGGAAAAGACGATGGTACTAATCGTGTTTCTGAGATTTCTGAACAAGAAATAGTGATCGATAGAGAATTCCATGGCGTAAAGGGTAAAATGGAAGGCAAAACTCATGGCCAAGTCGAGAAAGTTCCTTGGACGAAAGAAGACGATGAAGTCAAGAGGACTGAACATAAAAAGGCGAATGATGAGTTCTTGGATTATATTGACCATGTGAAAAACAAAATGGGGATTGTGTCAAATGTTGGAGGTGGTGGGATTGAAAGAACTGCTACAAGAAGAGATAGCTTCAACGATAAGGTCTCGAGTTATATAAAGCGTGCACAGATGAAGATCCGAACAACGACAAATTTTGATGGAAAGAGCTCCACATTCAAGTAAAGATTGCAAAAATATTGTCAATAAGCATATGATTACATATATCTATTAATCTGCATGCATGAATTAGCTGAAAGTATTGAGTGTCAAGAACATTTTATAAGATGATAAAGTTGTGATTGTTTTCATACATCATTGTACTGTAATCCTTGAACTATGTAAGTGTTTGATTATTATATGATTATGTACTGTTGTTTCCTTTTTATAGATGCAATAACTTAGCCAAAAATTATCTCCGCAAATAACTAATGCTGATTGACAATATTCTTACATATTGAAATCTCGTGAACCGCGATGTCTAAAGCTTAAGATTCAACATGTTCCCTGAAACGTAGGCTGGATTCATTTTTCATTAAAATCCCGACAGGTGATTAAATTTTGTGAACAGTTAAAGGTGATTCAATATGGTATCAAAGCGCACGATGAAGTACCGTAAACAGACAAGAGTTGGAAAAGGGAGCAGCAGAAATGTTGCATCACTTTCATATTTATACCTCTAACTGACAAAATCCTAAAGCTGACAGAAAACGTTGCAATGAATATGTGAAAAATTTTACAAATCAATCACTATCTTGAGGCTACTCTACAGCCAAAATAATAGGATTCTTTGGCATTTGTTGGTTGATGACATTGCAAGAGAATATGTCAATTGAGAGCTTTTGAAAAGTCAAAAGTTGCTCTGTTTTGTAATATATTTGAATAATTTTTAAATGTGTTTTATCTTATTAGAAGAGTTTTTAGAGAAAATTGATCGAAGATAACTTTGTCATGAATCTCTTCAACAAGAAACACAAGCCTTCCCAAACAGTTTCCAAGGCAATGTGCCAAAAGAAATACCACTAAATGCATAGCAATGAATTAAGTCTTATTTTTTTTTATAAATTTATAATCAATTGCATGAGTTTCTCTTTGTCACTCCATCCGATCCATGGCCAACAACGGTCATTAGCCCATTTACAACGTAAATTTGCGACAAGGATCAACTCGAGTTGAACATAAATGTTTGAAAATAAAATGTCAAATTTCTCTTAGCAAAAAATAAAAATAAAAAATGGGGATCATCTTTTGTCTTATCAAAAAACAATGCATTACAGATAGCAATATTTATAAAATACATAATATCTAAACTTTCAAAATTGTTAAATATTTAATTAAATAACTTAAATTGCTCAAAAATCCTGTTCTTGGGCAAGTCCAGAAATGGGCTTGTTGCTTGTATTGACCCAATATGAACAAACGTAAGATGTCAATTTGGGCTTGCTCGGTTGGTTGGACTTCCAAAAGATATCAGATAGGAAAATTGATTAATAATATTTGTAGATTTAAATTTAAATTAATTAAATAACAACCTCGAGTTATGGCCTATAACTCAATTGAATTGTCATGGTGATGCAAAAGGTTCCAATTGAAATCAAAACTTGAAAATGGCCCCACTTTGGACATCATTTGAGATAGGAATCAAAATAAAGCTTTTAGTATTTAGGTAGCTTTTATCAATTTCTTTATTCAGTTTGAAATTTTGGATCAACTCGACTCTCATAATCATGTATTTTTATTTCATACGTACGCTTGATTTTCGTGAAAAAATCCTTTTAATATGCCAAAGAACAAATAAGAGATCAAAAAGTGAGATTAAATATAATATGTTGTCGTGCGTGCAATAAAATGCAAGAAGAGTTGACAAATACAACAAAAAGGGTGACATCAACTAACAAAAAAATAAAAAAATGTTTCAACTGTCTCTAGGGTTCATGAGAGTAATATAGCTTTCATATATATATATATATAAAGCAGCCCCCGGGCATAGCCTAGTGGTACAAAGGACAGGAGTGAGGTTATCTCATCATTTGCTGGCGGTCGCAGTGTGGGGGGTTCAATTCCTGAAATAGGGAATTGGACTCCTTGTAGGTGCAGTGTACAGACAGCTCTTGTTCCCTTACCTGTTGGGGCACATTGCACATTTCGCGATTTACCTCCCTCACAAAAATCTAGGGGCAGAGCGGTGGGGCCCTCAAGATTGGGGTTCAACTTTTTTTATATATATAAAACACTTTTAAAAAATTATTCATTCAAACATATTTAAAAGCAACTTCTTAATTTCAAAATAAGTTTTTGACTATTCAAAAACTTTGTCAAACGAGCCTTATGTATGTGCAAATGCATGCGTGAATGGGCAACATACTTCATGTGATGAATGTATAGAGCCAATAATGATTTAATTTAACCAAAAGTCACTTATTGTAAAAAATATTACAACGGTCTGATGTCAGGATATTAAAAGTTAAAATTGTCCTTTCAGCATCTGATAAGATAGTAATTTATGAGAATTTCTTTAATTTTTTATTTTTTATTTTTGTTTATATTTTATAGAAGGTCAATGCCCATTCAATACCGAATGATTGGTACATGTAATTCTGTGTTGTCCTTTGGGGAACAATAATTTGTTTAATTTTAATAATTCATAACTTAGCTCATATTTTCGTTTCACATCAAAATTGACAAAAAAAAAAAAAAATCTATAAATGGAATAAAGAATTCCTCAAAAGTCAATAACCAATTACAGTGAATCAGCTAGGGCTGGGCAAATCTCCCGAACCGAACCGAACTGAACCGAACCCGACGGTTCTTGTCAAATTAAATACCCGAACGGGTATCTGAATTGAGAACCGACGGGTACGGTTCGGTTCTCGGTTCTAGACCAAGAACCGAAGAACCGAATATTTCTAATTTTTTTTATATTGAATAGATCAAATTATTTTAATTTTAATTTTTTCTGAACAAATTAACAAATTAACGATTTTTAAATCCAAATTTTTGGTTCAATAATTTGTTTCATTTCTAATTTTTTAATTTTTGGCCCAATTACTCATTTTATTGTTTCATTTCTTAGCCAAGCAAGATCAAATCCACTAAATAACCCTAAACACCAACACTAAAGTGCATAACGTTGTCTTGATTCTCGCAGCCTCGCTAATATTCCAAAACCTATACAATCATCGGCCAACACTGTGACGTCTGATCGACGCTGTGACCTTCGCCAACCAAAACTTTGATCGTAGCGATCATTTGAACAATGTAGTTTACTAGTTTCTGACATTCCAAAACCATTGAATGTATCATTAGTGATATTTATATAATATTATTATAAATGTTAAAAAATTTAATTATAGTACAGAACCGAACGGAACCGAACCGAACCAGACCGAACCGAACCCGAACGGTTTCATAATTATATTTGGACCCAACGGTTCCATTTACTAGATACCCGAAAATTTCGGTTCGGTTCGGTTCTCTTCAGAACCGAACTGAACCGACCCGCGCCCACCCCTAGAATCAGCTATAATTAGGTTCGGTTTGACAGAAATTTTTCCTCTGCTTTTGCATTTTGTATAAGATCTTTTTAAGTAAATTACGTAGACAAGTATCCTCTAAATTTTCTTCTAATCAAACAAAGTAAATTAAGAAAATTATTCAAACATATTCCGAAGCAACTCCTAACCAAATGGATCCTTAGTATTAATTTCAATGTGCTGCAAATATTACTTGTTTGATATATCAAATAAAATTGCTATGGAGAGATGATTCGTTGTTTATCATTACAGAAGGTGTTTAATGAATTAGGGTCCGTTTGATATGACTTTTTGAGAAGTCATTTGATTTGTTGTTTATTCCTACGGAAGGTGTTTAGTGAATTATGGCCCATTTCATAGGACTTTTGAGAAGTCAAAATGAGTTTTTGAGATTCAAAAATAGTTTTTATAATTCATTTGATTATTTTTATGAAAATGCTTCTTCTAATTAGAAGAGCTTTTAAATGAAACTCACCTAATACGATTTTCTCTAGAAGTGTTTTTGAAATAGTAAACTCTTTAGAAAATATTTTTGAAATAAAAATTAAGGTGACTTTTTAGAAGCATAAGTCATATCGAATGAATTCTTAATGTTTTTTGAAAAAGGATTGTAATTTTAAAGACCTATTTTATACGTTAAGCTAAATTACATGATTGTAACAAAAGGTCAAAGAACTATAGACTCGACTTTAAATTTTTGTGAGGTGGGTGACGCCAGAGGGCTTCGGAATTTAATCTAGAAGGTTTATTACCTCTTTAACATTATCTTAAGAGTTGTGACAAAGACAGCAAGCAGAGACCATCGTCATGCATATAAAGTTGTTTAAAGATAACAAAAAGACAACATTTTAGGCCAAAAGCCCATGACCCCCACCTAAGTATAAAATTATTTAATGAAATAACTGCTTATTATTTTTTGATGTTCAAACGTCATCATAAGTATCGATGGAGACCAATTCCAACTAAAATTATTTACATTCAACAAAGTGGTGCACAATTTGAATTGAAACTCAATAATTTGCGATGACAAATGAGAAAGTATTTAATTATTGAATAATATTAAAATTAGATAAATGACTTGAAAGTCTGAATAGACTCAAAAGTGTAAGTGTGTGTGTCAGAGAGAGAGAGAGAGAGATAGAGAGTATTGGAACTTAGAAGTTAGGTTTCAAGAATGCAACATAATAATATCTATCGAGAGAGGGAGATGGTATAGTTGGAAAAAACATTAGTTGTTATTGTACAATAATTAGTTTTATTGATTTTGTAGAAACATGAATACTTGTGTATGTTTTGATATGTTGAACTAAATAATTGAATAATTCCCAGGTTCTCTATGTGCCACTTAAAGTTGTAGAACGTTTCAATGATTCAAATTATTAGCAATTAAAACAATATGTAAGGTAGGCTCAAGATATTTGAGACAATTCGATTCATATTTATTATGAGAACTTTTCTCTAATACTAAGGATAGGTCTCTCGTGCATCAAATGTCATGCAATGACTTATACACGTTTTTAAGAAAGTCCAAACAAGCAAAGATCTCTCTCTTTCCTTTCTAATGTACCACAAGTACAATTCTGCTACAAATCCATCATGTGGTGGTCATGTAACCACTTGGCGTCTCAAAATATCAATGCTTTTACCTAAATAACAATGGCATCAATAACTTTGGATGGTCCATAATGTTTCATCGTGAATTCTTTAAATGATTCTTTAATATCAACTGCCCAAAACACCCCTAAAAGCAAATACGTAAAGTTAATGAAGGAGAAAAAGTGGATGATGGAAGAATCACATCAAAATCAAAGTGTTATGAGTAAACAATACAATGAATATATCCAAACATATTCTAGTTCAATGCTTGGTGGCTTGCCTACATGTTTATATATATATATTCAATGCTTGGTGGCTTGCCTACATGTTTATATATATATATATATATATA
>NW_019231772.1:166573-178000 GCF_002742605.1 Olea europaea var. sylvestris
TTTGTTTTGCATGAAAATTGTCAATTAAAGGGACAAAATTTGTTGGTATTGAGGATGAAATTTGTTTCTATTGCCAAAAAAATAAAATAAATAAATTATCTATGTTTTGGTGTTCGTTTGTCTTTATTTTATGTCAATTAAATGGATATAATTTTTTACAATAATTTTTAGAATTTGTTTCCATTCCAAAAAAAGAAAATAAAAAAATTTGCTACAGTAACCTCGGAAAACGAATTCTCACCAATATGGTGAGAATTTGAATTCAAGAAAAAGATGGAAAATCCTGACGTAGCGGTCAAAGGTGAAAAACGAATTTTCTGAAAAATTTTGTCAATCAAACAGATCAAAAGTGAAAATTAGAATTTGTTATCCATTTTCCTTACAAAATAATGGGCTATCAAACAGCCACTTACATTTTCCTTTTAATAATTGTCGAATCTTCAACGTGCAACTTTTCTTCTCAACAACTTTTTAAACCATTTAACCATTTCCACACATTTATTTAGATTAAAAATGCCAACACGCGCCACCAACCAAATTAAACAAATAATTGCGTAGCAGGTATTTAACCTAATGTCCTAGTAATAAGTTAGTCCTCAACACTTTAAAATATAAAATGTTTTCTCATAACTTTTAATTATAATTACAAATCCGTCCTCATATACAAAACGTATTCAATGCGGTCCTCTTTAATTTTATTAATCTCATTTTTCCTTACAACTTGATCTGTTGCCTATAAATAATGGGCAATGTGTTGAACCGACAAAAGCTGATTTGAAATTTTTGTATGAACCAGAGTTGTGTGTCTGAATGATTGATTCTTATACTATTTAATTGATTTTTAAATATATAAATTTTGACTTACAACTGAATTGGGTTTTAAACTGATTTCGAATTGAACCGACTGACACAATCCAATTTTGATGTGACATAATGAAAAAATTGATGTTTTCCTTCAATGAAGACGAAAACTTTTGAACTATCTTACTATTTTATTGTCACAATAAATTGAGGTTCCGAAGGTGCAAATTTTTTTCCCAAATATTTGCAATTAACAATTTTTTATTCCCAGGTCATCAATTTTTTCTTGACACATGGCATGTGGTCCCAAGTAATTTCATTTTTAATATAAATCCACCTAAATCTCCCCGAAGGCCCAAACCAAACCCTCGCTTTCATCAAAAAACATTTTCTTTTCCCTTTTTTCCGCTTTTAAACATTTTTAATTTTAGAAAAGTTTCTATAAAACCCGAAAATTTTACTGAAATATAGGCTTAAAAATAACGAACTATACAATATTGACTTACCGATTCAGCATTGAAAAGTTGAACAGAATTTTTTTTCCATTTTTTATTCACTGAAAATCAATATTGAAGATGCCGCCGGCGGCCAGTGTAGTAGCGCATGGAGATCGGGTACCGGAAAAGGTTGTGCCAGCGATGGTGCAGCAACCTCAGCCGCCGCTGGGCGTGGCGATGACGAAGGCGCCGGAGGCTTTCGCAAAGGACGCTATCATTGCATGGTTTCGAGGGGAGTTTGCGGCAGCCAACGCCATCATTGATGCGCTCTGCAAACACCTGAGGCAACTTGAAGGTGGTGTACCGGCAGAGTATGATTCGGTGTTCGGTGCTATTCACCGTAGGAGGCTGAACTGGATCCCGATCCTCCAGATGCAGCAATACTATCCGATTGCTGATGTCACAATGGAGCTTCAGAAAGTGGAAGCCGAAAAGAGTGAAGGAAGGCAGGTGGACGAAAAGAAAATTGAAGAGGTGAATGATACCATTTCCGAGAAAACTCTAGAGAGTTCCGTGGAGAAATTAGAGGAGGGTAATGAAAATGGTGGAGTAGAACCCGTGGTTGAAGATTTTACCCAGGATGATTCACCTGAAAGTGAGGTTACGGATACAGGTAAGTATTTAAAATCCTGTTCTTTATTCGCAATAATTTCTGCAAATAAAAAAAATAAAAATCTGTGATCCCTTCGTGCCTATGAATTAATTTTTTGTAGTTTATAGCTTGATGCTTTTCCTCCATTTCATTTTTCTGATTTTCGGTGTAATCATACCAAAAATTGGATTGATTCCGGGAAATTTGAAGAAAAATCGAAATGCTCTGTTTTTCAATTTTAAAGCTCTTTAAATCTCCATTTTTCGATAAACTAACTTTGGTATTGATTATCATACCAAAAATTGGATTTATTCCGGGAAATTTGAAGAAAAATCGAAGTGCTCTGTTTATTTCGACTTTAAACTTCTTCAAATCTCCATTTTTCGATAAACTAACTTCGGTATTGATTGAATTTGATTCTTGCAGTTGAACATTCCAGAATTTTACTCAATTTTCCACTTACAAAACAAAAAGAAATTTACAAAATTAGAAGTAAATATTAAGAAATATTTTAGTTGTATAATCGGGTTGACAACGTAATCACAAAGGAATTCATGATTTTTTTATTCAGTATCAATTCATGATTTTTTTATTCGGCGTAACCCTCCAATGTGTAGGGTTATAAATTTCAATTGTCGATGTAGATAACTGAAATATTAAATAGGAGCGATATTTTCGAAGATAGAGAAAATCGAAATGGGAAAGTGTGTTAAAGACCTGCTATGTGATCATCTCACTCGGAGTCCCACCAACGCACACACCCGATTCACAGTTATCGGGAATAGCAAATATTAATTACGAGAGAGTGGGAGGTACACTTGGAGATGCTTGAGGTATCTCTGAATCATTAAATTATTATTATCATTATTTTTACCATATGGGAGGTTTTAATTTGACGGCTTTAGCGGACGTCATGGCTGCCTCTGATTGAAAAGGTATTTTGAAACAATGAATTTTTTAAGGTTGTGCAAAAAATATTGAATTTATGTGTAAAATATTTTATTACAAGAATGTGATTAAAAATAAATTTAGAGAAAAAAATTTGAAATAATTACAGACAAAGAGGGGCTAAAACGGGTAGTGCCGAGTAGAACTTTGAAATTTCTGAACCTTTTAGGGTATTCGTATCGCTAGGATGGTTTGTTCTAGATAATTCGGACTTTTCAATGAGTTTGACTTGAGTGAACTCATCTTTGATGGTTGGCCATGTTGTTTGGTGTCCTTTCTGTGTGGGCCTTAAAGAAGAAGCTAGACGGAATATTCTTTTGACTTGTATCAAAAATTGTTTATAAGCACTTCTAGTCATTCTATTTGTAATAATGTTACCCTTTGGTCCCTAGACTTTTTCATCATGTGATACTGGTTGCTATAGCAATGGAGGAGAGTGAGAGTTGAAGTAGAAAATTAAGAATTTTATCATATTATTTTTCTTGAATGATTAATATATCTAGTATTACTCATCCTTAACATCGATCTAGATGGCACGAACCTTATCAATAAGCACAAGACATGCATTTTTGTAAGATGATAAAGTTAATGCTTTAAGATTTTCATTGTCACGCTATAATTCGTGTTGTAAAAACGAGTCAACATAATTGACGTGGTTCAAGTACACGCTAGAAATAGTCCAATCTAGGGAACAAAATAATATCCTTAAATTTTATACCACTCGTGGAAAGCATGGTACACTACACTAAGTGCTTTTTCTTTGGTACAAAAGTCGTGCTTTCTTATTTTTGTCTTGGTGCTGTAGTGGATTCGGTACGGCAAATTAGTGCTTTCCTATTAGTATCATTTTCAAAAGTAGGAGTCCCAAATTTTTATCTCTTCTATAATACTGAATAAAATTGAATACTAAAATAAATGAAATTTTAACCTATTTTTAAATATAAGAGATAATATTATTGACAGTTGGGTGGCAAGTCCTAAGTCCGAGGTTCAGTGTTTGCAGAACTGTCGTTTGTCCCAAGGGAAAATGAAACGGTCCTTTAGTGAACAGCTTTTGGCTGGCCTTCATTAATTAAAAATAAAAGGAATTAGTTGATTGATGAAATTATGACCTCATAACTTTTTTCTTGAAAATCTATTAGCATTTATTGTATCCTGGCAACTCTGTTACCATTGATTTTATTGAATTGGTCCCTTTTTTTCCTGAAAAAAGAGAGAAATGATGATGTTTTTTCAATACTTCATTGTGCCACAAAACTGATATTCAATTATTAAGTATGAATTATTTCTTAATCCAATCTTATGGGATGCTAATACAGTTTCAAAATTACACGTGCGAATTTAATATACGCGGTACTGAAGAGGACTATATATAATTAATGAGATTTTGTTGATTTTTTTACCGTAGTACAATGTATTGCTTTCAATCCTCCCTGTCAAATATGCGTAAAGCTTTTATTCTGTTGCGGTCAACAGTTCATATATTCTCCCCTTTTACCCTCCCAAAACTGTACTCTGTAATTTCAAATCTATATTAGACTGTTCTTTAATTATTGTTAAGGTGAAAAAATCCATTCCTTCTGTTCTATTCTGCATTACAGGATCTCAAGAAGTGCAGCCGTTTCTTGAACATGTCGATATATGTTCTAACCATGAAGAATGTGAGGCACGTCGTGAGCAGATCAAGATGACAAAAGGATTCTTAGCAAAGGAACCCGTGAAAGGTCATATGGTGAGTTACTATTGCTTACTCTAAAAAAAAAGTAAGATCATGAACTTAAAATCTCCAAAAAAATAAATAAAAAATAAAAAACAGAGTTACTTGAAACCTTTAAACTTAATGAAACATGCTTTCGGTTGACGTAATATGTTATAACATATGCTGCAAGTGTACTCAACAACTGTATTTTACGACTGACAGGTTAATGTTGTTAGAGGTCTTAAGTTGTATGAAGACATATTCACTGATGTCGAACTCTCTAAATTGAATGACTTTGTGAATGAGCTCCGAGCTGCTGGCCAGAATGGTGAACTCTCAGGTGGATCCTGTGATTCGTGATGCTTTTATAGTTAAACTAGTTGTTTCCTTTTGGGCCAGAAGTTTTGAGATTGTAAAGGGCATCTTCTATAGTTATGATTAAAGCAGGTTTGAGCATTATTTTTACAGTAAGTTTACACATTGCTACCTTCTGTTGATTGTCTAGACCACCACTGTAACTTCATTGCCAAATAAGAATAAATAATAATTCAAAAAGTTTAAGGTTGTCTAATTTCTCAAATGCATCTCGGAAGGCTATTTTGCATTATTCACCTTTCCGGTTTGTTTATTTAATTCTTGATGTGCAGTAGTTTATTGTGGTGAAAGTGGTATCTCGATGACTACATTTAATGCTGATTAAGTATTTTGAATTCATATCAGGCGAGACCTTTATACTTTACAACCAGCAAGTGAAAGGAAAGAAGAGAGAGTTAATTCAGCTTGGAATTCCCATTTTCGGACAGATAAAAGACGATGCAACAAGTAAATTGCAGAAGAGTATGGAAGAGTTCTATTTCGATACATTTTATATGTTCAGCCGATTTTTATTTTTTTTCCCCCTTCAATAATAACGTATGTATTTACAGGCAACATTGAGCCAATTCCAGCACTTCTACAAGGTGTAATCAGCCACTTGATCCAGTGGCATTTGATTTCAGAAAATCGCAAACCAAATAGCTGCATCATTAACTTCTTCGACGAGGTATAAATCTTTCTGCTTCAACGCTTCTTTTCACTTAACAGTGCAATTTAATAGTGTAACTGATTCAGTTTTCTGGTTCGTGTAGGGGGAATATTCTCAGCCTTTTCTAAAACCACCTCATTTGGACCAGCCCATTTCAACCCTCCTTCTCTCCGAGTCAGCAATGGCATTTGGTCGAACACTTGTCAGTGATGATGAAGGAAATTATAAAGGACCACTCATGCTCTCTCTCAGGGAAGGGTATGTTACAACTTATACATATAGCTCCTGTTTGATAGGTGTCCTTTATCCTCTAGCATCAAGCATACTAAACATAACCGTCTGTCAATTTGATTCAAAAAAATTTGACAGGTCACTTTTAGTCATGAGGGGAAATAGTTCTGATACAGCAAGACATGTTATGTGCACCTCACCGAACAAGAGGGTAAGCATCACATTCTTTAGAGTCCGGATGGAGACACAAAACACCGAGGCAACCCCTTCCACAGGAGCAATGACCTTATGGCAACCTGGTGTCCAAACTCGATATGCAGTCCCAAATGAAATAATTAGTCCCTACGAGGCAATGGATATGATCCCAAAATGGGGAGTCCTTCGGACTCCTGTGGTTATGTTATCTCCCATGCGTCCGATGGTTTTGAGCCCTCGAAGAATTCCACAAGGTGGTACCGGGGTTTTCCTGCCCTGGACCGTTGGATCAAGGAAACCAGCAAAACATCTTCCACCTCGTGCTCAGAAAGGACGATGTCTTGCTTTACAGTCCCCTGTTGAAAATCAGAAAACTCAGGGGACTTCTGATCCGGGGGACAACCACGAAGGGAAATCTCTGTAAGTTAATCTGTTAGTGTTGGCTGTTATACATTTCCTGAGATGCCGATAGGCTCCAGAAATAGTAGAGAGCTTGAACATCGAGCGGAATGTGGATTATTTTGTAACAGAGAGTTGAGTTTTGTAGTGTATTGAGTTTCTTGTGGATGCAGTCTTTTTTACATAACCATATATTTGTGACATTTTCCCTTTTCTTCTATTTATCAAGCACAATTAAATTAGTTACAGTTGATTTGGTTGTTTTGTCCATAAAATCTTTGACGTTTCTACTGTCAAATATTTTAAATAGCTGGTTCGACTAAAGGAATGTGTTCCTATTTTATTATTTTATGTATGATTTTAATTTTCTATATAGTATTTAAAAGAGATACAATCGATCATACATTGTGCCAAAAAAAATGTTGTCTTTACAAATTTCATACTCCAATCCATGATTAAGTGATTAGATTCATAATTCTTCACATCAAGTAAATAATATTGAAAAGCAATCATCCTTGTCTTTCATCCAGCAAACCAAAATGGTCATCTTCATTATCAACTGATGTCCTGAAAACCAATATATGGCATTTATCAGCTCTATTCAACTGATATAATCTAGAAAGCCTTTTGAGGCTGTGAATTTGGCCTCGGACTGAACTTTTAGATGTGGTGCGATGACTCTATTTTTATTCCATATTGCTAAGGTAATTTGGTTTGTTGATTTAAGGGTGTCTCAACATTATAGCATAGAATCCGAATATCTTGAATTTAAGCACGACCACTGCCTATTTGTGAAAAGTCTATTGTCAGGTCTTCGTCTAAAAAAGGAATGTGATCCACACCTCCACATGTTCAACAATTTAAGCAAGATTTAGTTGTAGTTACTGTTTGGGAATGAAAAAATGCTTCAAGAAAGGCATAGTTATTCTTGGTGTCAGAGGGATGTGGATATATATTCTTGCAAGATGTTTATGCTTTGGACTAGAAGTGAAACCAATGAAATAAGGGCTAAGCTACAATTGAAAGATCACATTCTGCTTTTTGTTGCCCCCACTTCAAAGGATAGAATAGAATCATACTGACAAGCCAATATTTCCTGTTGATAAACACTGAAACCCTTGAATATTGCTGCGTGCCTGTGTCTAATTGTCCATCACATTCATTTCAGCAACAAATGCAGAGAAGGGGTGAGAATTCTCTGCCTACAGGCACTTGTCAAAGGTTTATGAACTTCATTTTTAGTGTTTTGAGTCATTCCACGTCTCGTCAATCTGTTGAAGTTCCCATTGAAGAGGGTTCGTCATCAAGGGCTGATGGATATTCTGCTGCTTCTGAAATTGTAGTCGAGTTCAAACACATTGGTGGACAGGAAAACTGGGAGACCAGAGTTGATGATTATGGTTCTTCAATTCACGTTCCAAAGAAAGATGCGTCAAGCTTAATGGGTGAGCAACGAAAAGGCAGCCCTGCCAACTTTCGAGTCCCGGATAAATTTGATGATAAAACTCGAGATAATGGCCTCCAGGAGCAGGGACGGAGCCAGGAGCATAATTCAGTGTCCCATCAACGAGAGGCTGTTGGCACTAAAGGGCAGAAAAATGGTTTTAGGAGCAAAGATTGTACTAATCTTTTAGACGAAGGAATAGAGGTGAATAAGCCAAGTGAACAGACAAAACCAATGCCTCCGAGGCAGCCGTGGCTTCTTCTGAGTGTGCCCTCAAACATAAATCAAAAAGTTGAATCATTCATACAAAGTAAGAAAGATGCATGGGCAGAAACTTAAGCTTTGATCCAAAACAGACGAACGTTTTTTTTTATGTTCATTTTGGGATACATTTAATACTCAAATGCTCTATATATATTTTCGGAAGATTTGGAGATGATGAGATACTATATATATCTGTCTGCTTCCCTTTTTTATCCTCTGTCAAGTACCAGAATTGGAAGAATAAGGTTTTGATTTCTTATGTAGATACATGAAACTTTGTTAATGTAGAAAATCTCTTCTGATTGTATTACATTGATATGCTTTCTAACATTTACGTATCTTTTGTTTCTTCTTGTACAACATTGGATCAACTTATGTTAAAATAACGATCAACAAATCACACCTAATCAAGACTTTCTCTGCCTAAATTCTCTTATTTTATGTCCAAACTGAAGCAAGAGAGAATATGACTATTTGAGATGAAGATATTTGAATTTGCATACCCTCCTTTTAAGTGGGAATATTTATAGATTTCCTTAAAAGACTTGGGGATAATTGAGTCGTTTTAGAAAATGACGTGTTTGTAGGCATGGGCGGATGCAGGGACGGGTTGGGCCGTGCTACAACCCGTCCCTTCAGCCCAAATGCCCATTAAAAAAAAAAAATTTAAGTAAAATATTTTTTTTTATGTGCAATTTTTTATTTATTTATACATATTAGCCCATGTTGAATTTTTTTCTGGATCTGCCACTGTTTGTAGGTTAATGATGGGATTTTAACTTATTATGTTATTCATTCACGTGTTATTCATCTTACATGTCGTGCTTAAAATATCTATCCACATGTTTTGATAACGGTTTCAACCAGTCTAAAAGAGGAATGGTTAGCCTTCCACATTTTTAGCCATATTTACGCACCTTTAAACTTCACTTTAAAAGGGGGTATCAGCTTCCATGATAACTTCTCAACAGTTGTTCCAATAATTCCTTGCTCAACAATTTATTTAAATTGTTCATGCCTTTATGGGACGTGCTTTCACATGTCAAGTTGTAAATGAGTGACGATAGAGACTTGAAAGCAAGATAAGAAAGCATTACGAAAATGTTCCCTTTCAATTTTGATTGATTTCTTTCCTTGCTAATTTTTTGTATATTACCTTCCTGCCATCCTGATATGTTACAATAAATATCTCAAGAGAGATGCTCCCTGTCCCCAACCCGGGATAGGGAGATTTATTTCTTTTCTATATAATATGAATTATTGGGTAAGTTGTGAGGGGTAGTGTACAAATGGAATTATTCAAAAAGGAAAGGCTAAATATTTTGATTCTAGCAAATAATGATGTCTAGTTATCAAATTTGTCAATATTTACAATTAAAAGAAGATTACATGAAATATTATTATTTTATAATTGGAAATGGTTCGCATCAATAATTATGATTTTACGAGTAGTGATGACATAGGCTCAAAGCAACCCTTGCTAACAGGCACTTTCGAAAGATGGGATGAGATTAACAGGAGAATTTGTCATCCCTGTTTACAAGGACAACAATTACAACACAGCATGAATCTATTTCTATTTTCATTTTCGTAATTTTTACTTTATATATATTTCGATTTGATCTAATGAATAATAACGTCTAGTTACCAAATTTCTTTGTACTCACACAAAAAGTTGAATTGAATTATTCTATAATTTTTTCTCTATATTTCAATTATCCTGTAACATTATTAATAAAAAGGGTCATTAGCACAAAACGTCCCTATCTTTCATGATTTTTGTGGAAAACGTTCCTATCTTTCTATTTTTTGGCACATTTCATCCCTACTTGTACATTTTCTTGTGCAAAATATCATTTTCATCATTTTTCTCAATAAAAAGTTATAAAAGTTTATTGAGAAAAATGATGAAAAAGATGTTTTTCACAAGAAAAGGTAAAGGTATGGATGAAATGTACCAAAAAAAAGAAAGGTGGAGACGTTTTCCACAAAAATCATGAACCGTAGGGGCGTTTTGTGCTAATTCCCTAATAAAAATTATAATTTCAATATTTTTATATCAAACACGAATCTGCTTCTATTTTAACTTTTCATGACGAAAATTCCAACTTTAAAAATATTTTAATGCAATTGATATGGGTCAGTATTAGTATCCATCAAAATTATATCATGAAGAGAGACGAACTTGGAATGATCACTCAAGGTAAACAATCGGGCAGAAGGACGCAAGATTGATAAGGGTACTTACAGAGGAGCCGAATAGATCCATCTAGGGATGTCAACGAGTCGGCTTGAGCTCGGCTCAAGTAAAATATCCGAGCTTTTTCCGGGCCGAGCCAAGCTGAGCAAAAGCTCGACAAAAAAAATTAGATTCGACCCAAGCTTTCGAGTGACCCAGACACAATTTAGTGTCAGTTGTTAATCCACATTTGCATTACCCTGCTAAACGGTGATGCTTTCTCCCATGTTTGCAAGACTTCGTCCAAGGGAGATGCGACACTTGTCCAACCCTACTAACTAACCCATCAACATTTTAATCGCTACCAAAACATTTATAAAAAGGAGGCTCTATGATCAAAGAACGGTATCTACAAACCTTTTTAGAGAAGAACTAACACTTTTCTTGATAAAAATAGAGAACTTGAACATTCCTCTTGAATTACTAACTCATTCTCACATCGAATTATATATATCGAGGCAAGATCCCAAACACACATTTCCTCGGAGGAGAATTTGCTTTATGATGAACTTGCCATCTCTTTCCAGCATCAGATTTCTGATCAACGACGTCTAGTCACAATTTTTTTATGTAATAACCTAAAAAGTTGACTCGACTCACTGCTTTTCAGCAGGAAAAATGCCTCAATAAACCCCATCTCAACCCGAGTCAATAAACTACAGGAAAAATAGGCATCAAGATTTTCTCGGCGTTTTGGTAGCAAAATCTGGTTTAATGTGGTCAAATGTTAATTAGGGCACATAATTAAATCTACTAATTAGGTTTAGAAAATCAAATTGGCAGATATTCTTTTCATTTTCTTACCCTAATCTGTGGCTAAAGTTAAGCCCGCACACGGCCAAAACGTGGTGGAGAGTAAGGTTTAACCCGACATTTGGTTAGGGGAAATCGAATATATATAAAGGATTCCGTACCATACTTACACTGAGAGAGATAACTCGCGCAAAAGAGGAGTTCGTGTTTTTTCGAGACGCGGACAGCGACAGTGGCTACCCCTTTTCAATTCATAACGCTTTGTGAGTACCCTTTTCATTGATTGATTCAACTCTTGCTATTTCTTGATGCGTTTTTGACTCCCCCCCCCCCCCCCCCCT
>NW_019231772.1:178334-192514 GCF_002742605.1 Olea europaea var. sylvestris
TTTGACCCCCCCCCCCCCCGCCATTTGCATTCCTATCATATGGATTCTTCTTTGTTGGTGACTATTTTTTCTTTCTTTTATTTTTTGGGTTATTTATTCTTGGGTCTTTGAGCTTTAGCATGTCGTTAAATTGGTTTTTTCTTGCGATTCTACGATGATTTCTTTTTCATTTTTTTCCTTTAGATTTTCTGTGTGATTTTTGCTTGTTTAACTGAGTGGGATCGCAAAAATATGTTTTTCTGTTTCACTGTTATTTTTGACGAATTTGAGTAGAAGAGACGAAGAAATTTGAGAATTCTGTGAATGAAACTTTAATTCACTCTTTTGATGCTCAATGAAGTGTAACACTATTTTATAAATAAATAAAAAATAAGAATAAAATTCTGTGCTAGAATATGTTATGATTTCTGAAAATTTATTCTCCTTGTTGCTATAACTTGTGGGGTTGGCAGGTTTACTTTTCTAAATGCCATGAGTTCATAGCCCTGATTGCCTAGAATTGTTTTCTTGATTGCCCCGAGTGTGGGATCTTCATTGATGTCATTGCCATAACTTGTTTGATTAACACACTTTCTTGATTCCCATGAGCTGCGGGATTCGTACTATGGATTGACACGAGCTGTGAAATTTTATTCCGTTTGACATGGGTTGTGTTTATTCTCTCTATTTGTCTATTGGTATGATCGTCATCATTCATTGTTAGAGAATCAAAGACTATTAGTTTTGCT
Organism: Olea europaea var. sylvestris; assembly: GCF_002742605.1. Classification (NCBI taxonomy): domain Eukaryota; kingdom Viridiplantae; phylum Streptophyta; class Magnoliopsida; order Lamiales; family Oleaceae; genus Olea; species Olea europaea. The sequence goes on from NW_019231772.1 coordinate 179,063, forward strand.
CGTGATTTTTTCAGCGATGTTACTATCATTATAATGTGTTAAAAGCTTTTGTTCACTAGAAGAGCGGTAATTGTTGATTTTTATCTGATTTTGCTTCTCAGTTAGTGCCTGATGTGGTTGCAAATATTATTGTGTCTTTTGCATTGATCACGAACTGGAAAAATTAAGATTACGTTGCTTCCTGTGTCGAGTAAATTCACTATTTCCAATATCTTATGTTGTTTCCAGTGGGTGCTCCGGATACAGCATTGTCAACTATAGCTGTTTTGAGTGTTTGGAGCATTGCAGAATTTGTGTGCATAGAATGGGTGTTAATGGTAATGTTCATGGGAATGGTGAAGGATCATCAGATGTTTCAGCCACCGAGAAAGGAAGTAGGAATAAGAGGAAGCTCTTATCCGATTTAGTACTAGACAATCCAATTGATGTATCAACCTTTTCTCTGACAGAATTCCCAAGATATGAGTTGTTGGAGGAAAAATTTCGGAATGCATTGAGTGAGTTGGGGTCACTTGTGTCGAGGTCGGAAAAGATTGTTGCGGAACCGGAAGTGGAAGAATTCCACCCCTCCGATTGGGATGATCCTTTTACATGTCAGCTCGAGAAAATTTTAACTAGCAATTTACTTGCAACTTTCCGCAGTGCAGTGAAGAAGATTGTTGAATGCGGATACAATGAGGAAACTGCCGAGTGGGTCATTTTAAATTGCAGCATATACCATGGTCGTAAAGATGCAGTGTCAAATGTTGTGGATGGAGTTTTGGCTTTATTGAAGAGGGAAAAGGAGTTCAATTTTCCGAGGCTTCCTGTATTTCAGGATTTACAGAGTTTGGCAGAGTACACAATGCTGGAAATGATACATGTTGTTCGGGAGGTTAAGCCATCTTTGACTATTGTAGAAGCAATGTGGCGTCTTTTACTATGTGATTTGAACCTCTTATATGCATGCGCAGTGGAGCAAGATTCTTTGGGTTATATTGGTGGTATTTGTGGGCCAGAAGTTCTTGGAGGAAACTCTGAATCATCATTTCCCGAATCTAAACCCAAGCTGTCTGACACCAGCAGTTTAATTACTAACAAACCACATAATCCGAAACAGTCAATCCAAAGTTCTCAGCCCAAAAACCTTACTGCAGGAGCTGTCTCTCAGTTGCCAAACTCCAAAATTTCCAGGTCTAGACCTAAGAAAGGAAGTTCGTCTTCTTTTCAAGATGCAAGGGGAAAGTTTTCAGGCATTACTAAGGAGCATATTCGGACTTCATCCCAAGCAACAGTTTTGGATGAAAAATCAGGGGGTAGTAGAACAGGGTTGTCAGGTAATTCCAAGAGAGACATGCTTCGACAGAAGTCATTTAACTTTGAGAAAAGTTACAAGGGTTGTGTGTCTAAGGGAGCTTTCAAAGCAAAGGTTGCTGCCTGGGGCAACATGGTATTGGACAAGACTTTGAAATCACAATCTGATTCCTCTAGTATCGCAATGAAGAGTCATCCTCCTTCATGCACCTTGCCTGTTAAAGATACAAGAACCTTGCCTATTAAAGATAATGATCATGCATTACCTGCATTATACGCTAAGTCTCCTGCATCTTCAGAATCCGAACTTTCTTCTAACACCAAAATTGACAAATCTGGTCCTTCTAGTGCTACTGATTACTATGCAGCAATCCCATATGATGAATCTCTCCAGAATTACATTCCTCAAGATGACAAAGAGGAAACCTTACTGATACTAGTGCCTCATAAGCAAGCACTTGAGAAGGAGCTCCAAGGTTGGACAGATTGGGCCAATGAGAAGGTTATGCAGGCTGCTCGGAGGCTGAGAAAAGACCGAGGTGAGTTGAAAATTCTGAGGCAAGAGAAAGAAGAGACTGAAAAATTTAAGGAGGAGAAGCAAATTTTGGAGGAGAATACCATGAAGAGACTTTCTGAAATGGAGTATGCATTGTCTAATGCCACTGGCCAGATTGAGGTGGCTAACTCCGCTGTTCAAAGACTTGAAGAGGAGAATTCTGTATTGAGGAAAGAAATGGAGGCTGCTAAACTGCAGGCTCTAGGGTCTGCTACTAATTTGCAGGAAGCTATGTTGAGGGAGCAAGAGGCTCTGAAGAAGTCCAAATCCTGGGACATGGAGAAGGATTTGTTTCTCGAACAACGGACTAAACTAAAACGCCTTGCTGCTGATCTGCAGAATCAACTAAAAAAGACTAAAGAACGAAAGGACAATTTCAAGGTATGCTCTTCCGAGGAATAACAGTTCCTATTTATGTACATTCTGCATATGTAATGGATGGTTAGTGCATATAATCATAATGGTTTGGACATTAGTTGTTTGAAAGTGTTCCATTGTCTACCAATATGTGCTGTCAGATGTTGCATTTACACAATGGTAAAAAATTGAACACATATAAAATGACAGGCATGCCTCATACTTACAAACACATAGTGATTAAGACATATAGGGATGTCACAACACGTTTTGGCACTGAGATTACTACTGTTTCCAGTCAAATTCATTTGGGCGTATCACGATTGGAACTTTGAATGTTTATGTGCTCTGTTAGTAGTTTGCGTGAAAGAACTGATTTTGCCTTCCACAACTCTCGTTTAATTTGATTGCCTTGTATCAGAGCTTAAACTTATTCAAAATAAATCTCAGATTCTTTGGAGGCAAGAAGAACAAGAAAAAAGAACAGCTGTATCGCACATTGATTCCTTCAAGAAGAAAAGAGAAGAAGAGGATGCTTTAGCAAAGGCAGAGGAGGATGACCTGAAACAGGTGGCGGAGCTTGATGTCCAAAAGTGTAAAGACGACATAAAAAAACTCGAGAATATGATCTCTGAATTGAGATTTGAGTCTGAAGCTTCAAAAATAGCTGCACTGAAAAGGGGAATTGATCCGGGTTATGCCTCTACATTTCAGGGAAGTCACGGTACAGGGTTCTCCACCTTTCAGGACAAATTTGGGGCTGGAAGTGTCAAACCCGAAAGGGAATGTGTTATGTGTATGACTGAGGAAATTTCAGTGGTTTTCCTCCCATGTGCGCATCAGGTTCTTTGCACCCAATGCAACGTGCTGCATGAAAAGCAAGGGATGAACGATTGTCCTTCTTGCAGAACACTGATCCAGAAGCGGATCGCTGTCTGTTATCGCAATTATTAGTATCCTTCAAGAGTATATAGTCAGAAACTGGAGCCGGGTTGTTTGAGGAATGATACAGTGATCTTTGTTCAAGGGGAGTTAAAATCATTTGACATTTACTCAATTTCATCTGTCCCTATCTTGTTATGACTTTATACCTTATTAGGGAAAACAGGCTAGAAACTTTAGAAAAGGCATAAATAGATATTTTAGAAAGTAATGCAAGGATTTAACTTGGTCGATTTGTGTTTACCATGATCCGATTGTGAATATTCTGTTACAATATTTTCGTCGTACTTTCTTACAAAATTATGGAAGTCAAGAATGTAATATGGCAGCTTTATATTAGGCTTTCACATGTTGGAATTGGCAGAAAAAATGCTTAAGAAAATTGGAAGACAAGTAGCTTTTCCGAGTATTTATTATAAGAATCGAACTATATTAAGACTGAGAAAATATAGAGCTAGTTCGAAATATTGTTTGGATATATATTTAGAGCATCTTTAAGAGACTATTTATTAAAAATATCTTGTGTATTATAGAGAACGTCTTTAAATTTAAAAAGTCAAAACTTTTAAACGCTAAGAGTGTCTAAGAAATTTTATACACATGATATGTTCTCTATTTTAAAGAGTCAATTTTTAAACAAGTGAATGATTTTATCTATCTATTAGTGACTGACATGAAAGAGATGATTCCATTTGATGAAATAGAATTAGATTTTAAGGTGGGCTAAAATTTAAATTTAGGCTCGACTTTGAGTTATAGCTGAATTTAGGCCTTGAGGCTCTGGCCCTGTTACAAAGAAAATAATCTAAGAAAACTTGAATGATACAATTGTCCAACATTTGAATATCATTTTATGAATAGATCTCTCCAAAGTTCAGTCCTTTGAGTCGTTTATGAAGCATTTATCGTTATCTGTATTTGTTCGAGAGTTCTTCCTTTGGTTTCGGGTACTACTTTGATCACGAACAAAATGGCAAACGCGTTTACTGCAGCATAAAGAATGAAGGTTCCTACAATTATATTACAAATGTTATGTGGTTAGGATTGTGAACAGACCTAAAAAGATTTTTGTTCATAATAGTAAAGCAATCCCAATAGTCCTGACTAGAAGTGGGATGGTTGTAATGATCCGGCCTTTGTGCCCAAGCCGTTATATTATACGTACTATTCACTTTGATAGAATATATGCTGTCTTATCCCTCAAGATTTCTCTATGTGCCCCAAGATTTGAATTAAGACCTCTGTCTTGTGAGAAACTTAAATTTAATTCTCGTACCAATTGAAAGACTTACGTATGATATAACGGTATAGGCACAAAAGTCGGGTCGTTACATGGGTAAATTAGACTAAAACTAACACTGCCTTTTTGTTTTGGATCATATAGCAATATTGATACATTTGCTTACCATAGGAACTCCAACTCATAAGAAAATTGAATGTGTAAGAACATGCCCATGCGCCAAACCAATTCACAAATGTTGCAAGGCTTCCTGCAACTCCTTTAATGTTTATGGGGAATATCTACAAGGAACACGATTATTAGACTAAATGATTGTGTTCATGTATGATGATCATGAGGTTATCAAGTCATCATACCTCGGACATCACTACCCAAGGAACTGCTCCCATTCCAGCTGAAAATGCTCCTATGTACACCTGAGTTGGAATATCATCTCGACTTAGATGAAGAGTTCATTCCAATTTGATCGAGGAGAGGGGGTGGACTTACTAGTATGCCTGTCACAGCTAGTGCTGGTGCTGCATTCGCTGCTATTCCTTGCTCCTGTTACATGGTATAGCCCATTCCAAATGACAATCTTTTGACAAAAATGATAAGGGAATGGTTTAAATGAAAGCTGAACAGTTAAATCTTTACCTTGAGATAATAGGAGCTCCCTGTTAGCAGACAACCTAGGACTAGGCCGAACGCAGAAACCTGAAGAAAAAGACATATTGTGTACTTGCATAGTGAATAATGTAACAATATGCGTTAAAAGATTCAATAGTGATATTTACCAATAAAAGCGGTTTTCGTCCTGCTCTGTCTATTAAGGTTGCACCTAGTGCAGTGATTATGACCTGGAAAGGATATTAAGTATAAACAAAAGAATGCACTAATCTCTCATAAAAAGTGATTCTTTTGTTGGGGTATTGACCTGAAGAATGGCATAAACTATGGTTCCAATGTTCGCTGGGAATCCTGAGAAATTGCAGGTGAAAACAACAGATCATTCGTTTGAGATTAGTATCGAAAATTTTGATTTTGCTCGAGAAGATTATAAATAGAGAAGCTATTGATCAGAAATGTACCTGAGGACTCAAAAATGCTGCTGGTGTAGAAACAGATTCCATTGATTCCTCCCAATTGTTGACAGACCATTAGTCCAACCCCAATCTGGATAGTGTAATAAACAAGCTTTAGCTACTTTTTTCTTTCTTCAAATAGTCTAGTGTCATCTTATCTAACTCATCAAATATCCCAAAAAAGAAACAGAAGTAGAGATTTACCATGACGGAACTCCGGTATCGTTTTTGAAATAAGTCGAGTAGTTTGGCCTTTGGAAGTTTCTCTAGAGTTTCTATATAATCCTGTCAAAGAAAAATTAAATAATGTTTGCGTATAAAATTAATAAGGAAGTCGGGATTTTAGAAGTCTGTACTTGGATTTCAGCTGTCTCTTCAGATATGCTAGCATTTTTGCCTCGAAGTCTTCGTAATGCTGCTTCAAACTCTTTTTGATTTCCATTTTTCGCCTGAGTATATTTTTAATAAGATTTCGATCATTCTGCACGAGATATACATCTAAACAGCATTTCTTACCAGCCATCTTGGAGATTCTGGGATGATAACTAGGCCAACAAGGAGAATAGCACATGGGACTATTCCTGCAGAGTTCAAGAAGTGCTTATTTTCGACAGGATTACTTATTTTCATATCTCGCTTATCGTATGTCTCTATTCTGAAAAACCCAGTTTCTCGAGTCATTTTATAACAGAATGTGTGAATTACGCCAAGCATTATCACCTGTTATTGCTAAAGCCCTCCATGTTAGAAATGTGCCTATGATGAAGGAAACAGATACTGCAGTACAAATCATTAGCTGTGGATCAAGAAGCAAAAAATGAGTTGGTTGAGAACGTGTACTTGAGATTTTTATGGTAAGAGCTCCATTTTAGTACCCAACACGGTCATGTACTAAACTTGCGGTTATTGTTTTAGCGTTTCTGATGTCATACGTAATAAAGAACTTCACCTGGTTTATGGTTGTCAAAGCTCCTCGTAAATCTTTAGGAGCAATTTCAGCAATGTACACAGGTACCTAACAATTATGAAAATTGAACATAAAAAAGGAGTCCTAACGCGTCATTTGATCTATAATGGAAACAAAATTTTACCACATATGAAAAGACTCCCATTCCATATCCTGTTGACAATCTTCCAATGTCCAAAGGCAGAGATCCCTGGTGTTATTATTCAGAATTTTATCAGATATGTCTTTTTCTGTATTCTTATTTGATCATTAGCGACTCTTAGAAGAAATTAGTTTCGGAATGTTTAGTAATATAAACCTTGGCGAAGTAAATGGCCAGCCAGCCTGCTACACAGAATCCACTTGATACTGTCATCGCCTGCTTATGTTTCATATCAAACGAACCTAAATTAATCGAGAGGAAGTTCTAAATAATGGTTGATATTCTTAGATGTGTTAGAATCTCTTCAAGCTTACCCCTTTACGACCTATATAATCAGCAATTTTTCCACTTGTAATCGCCCCAATCATCGCTCCAAAAGTCAGTATCGAGCCAAATAATGAGTACTGCAGAACAAAGGAATAAAAAAGAAATGCTTAAGTAATGACTTTTGTATAAATTATCGCAAGCTGATGCTGCGATGATCTATTAGAAAATCAAGATTCCAACACCTAAGAATTCTTTAAAAAGTATACAAGAATGAACTCCAAGTACGTGTAAGAAAATTCAGACAGATAATCCTAGTGAAGACGAAGTGTTGGATCGCACTATACAGTACAATGATAAGTCACAAGTACTTGTCATTAATATTAGTACATCTTTAACTAACCTCTGCCAAGGATAAACTCAGATCTTCTCGGATGGCCGATTGCGTAGGTGATGAATAGCCTGCCTGGAAAGTGAAAAAGAAAAAAAAAATGATCATATTATGAGAAAAAGACTAATAAAACACTTTTTTACAACTTATAAGAAACTCGAAAAAAAAGTACTTATCACTTACACAAGATCCAAATGCATAAGAACCACAAACTGCAACAAATGTAGTGAGGTAAACCATGCATCTTTCCTCCTTTACATTGCCATTTTCGAGTTTCTTCTCTTGTGAAACAAGTGGAACTTTAATATCTTCCTGCAAACTGTTTTCAGCTCTCTCTATATCTTGATTCTTAGACATGGCTCTCTTCTTGTGTTCTTCACTTGCCAAGTGAATATACTCTTCTTGTGTTCTTCACTTGCCAAGTGAATATACTGTTCGTTTGTGTATATATCCTAGAGAAGAAAAGTGCCCTCAAGATATGTACTCAAACAGCAAACATTAAAAATAGAAGAGACAAACAAGAAAGTTTTTGGCTGGAGCAATACGAAAATAGAATATCTCGTCTAGAAGTTTGAGTTATTATAGTTCGAAAAGCTTAAAATTATAAAATATGCCACTTGAGACAAACTTTATACAACACATGGAATTAAGTTCCGTGGATGACTTCAATGCCAATAAGATACGTATGGAAGTAAAGCAAGCAAGTTCATGAATGAAGCTTAATCTTAAGGGAAGATTTATGGTTAATTTTTTAAATTTATCAAGTTTCAAACTACTCTTTTTTGACTTGTTAATTCATGAATTAATAAGCAAGCAATTTTTGTGACTTAAGCATAAAAGTGTGCTGGATTGAATATTTCGAGTTAATCCTTCTAGTTCAGAGCCACGTTAAAGAAAGGCTAAAGTCCAGTTTTAGAAAAGATTCACTATGTTTCGCTATTAATATTCGTATCCACTAATTACAACCTGGCGAGATAACTAGGTTAAATTATTAGTACAAGTTTCCACCAAAAAAGACAGAAATATGTCTTGTACACTATATGGTTAAAATTAAATAAACTGATGGATCCTTTACAGGTTGGCTGCTGGCTAAATCTAGTTGTCCCCGGCCAAAATTTAAGTAATTTTGTTTATTTTAATGCCAATAGATTTTTTATATTTAATGTTCTTGAAGTACAGTTTGCGATATGGACTTTTTAAAAGTCACGAGATATTCAATCCAGATTATTTAAAATCCTACGACGGTGTATTGGGATGTTAATGATATGGAATAGACGCAAGGTAACCTGAGAAATAATCGATAATTTGGTTCTTTTAGTTTTTCATGCACCATGTAATTCGTCATCCTGATGCCACACCAATCAAATTGACAAGATATCTTCACCTACCACCAAAGTTGAAGCTCTCACCTACCAATTCTCCAATGTTTGCTTTATGCTCATAAATAATTTATAATCAATCAAATCATTTTTATTTAAAAGATTGAACCCCAACCTTGAAAGTTTCTACCGTCTCGTCTCTAAAGTTTTATAAGGGAGGTAAATTGCGGGATTCCCAGCAGGTCAGGGAATAAGAGCTGCATGTACACTGCGCCTACAAGGAGTCCAATTCCATATTTTAGAAATCAAATCCCCACACTGCGGCTGCCAGCAAGACGTGAGATAACATCACTCATATCCTTTGCACCACTAGGCTATGCCTGGGAGCATCAAATCACTTTTATTTATACATATGTAGGATGATCACGAGTGCTATTCACTTATTTTTATATATTTATAATTTATGTCGTTTATAAATACTTTCCAAACATGCACTTGGTCAAAAAATCTAGTAAATATTAATGATATTATCATAATTTTTTTGTAATATTTGATCTTGGTATAACTTACAATAGATATAGCACTAAATCAATCCAAATTTATCGGAAATAAAGGTAAGTTTATTTTTTTATTTGCATAAAAGAACTATCATAATAATTATCACAGAAAAATACTGATATTTTCTTTTTCTTTCTTCTCTTATGATTCTGGCATAACATTGAACTTTATGGCAGCATAAACACATAAGAATGCATAAGAATAAACAAAAATGCTGAAGAAAAACTCACTTTGGGCTTTAGCGACGATCGGATGCTGATACCATCACTGTGCAGAATATATTTTTTAGAGTGAAATTTCTCTCAAATGAAAGTTCTGAAAATAATATAAACAAGTGAAAGGCAAAGGACTGATTACCTTTTATGTGTATGAAGGGTAAGGTTACTCATTATAGGGCTGTTTGAGCCACATTATTTTAATAATAATGCATTTTTGAATAGTGTATTGATGGAAAATGTATGGTTAAAAAATAAGAAAATTTTTTGATTTGCATGTAATATTATTTTATTGAAGAATGTGTGATTGAAATGATATCAAATCATTATTTAAGAATGCATTTTTTTTGAATAATGTGGCTCAAACAGGTCATATGTATACGTGTAGCTGGCAGCGAATCAGATTCGTTGACAGCATTTTTCTTGTGTAAAATGAAGAGACGTAGTCAATGCGAGTCCATTATTATAATTATTATGAATTTTTCGTTGTTTCCGAACAATTTTAACTATCCATTCACATGTATTAATTATCAATTCTGTTAAACTTCTTTAACTATAATACCAATGTGCATGAATTTGGCAATCACTATTCTATGTTCCAAGATAATTTGGAAACTTGATCTAATTATGTAAGATTTTCAAACTTTCTGCACAAAGTAGTGAAATATTGTACATTTTTGCACCAATGAACAAGTGAAGCGTGGAAATCTATCAACTAAATAATGAGATTATTATATCAACATTAATAGTTGAGTCACTCGTCATTCCATTCGTAGATTACTACTACTTTCCAAATATATTGAATTGGATAGGATAGAATAATGTTATTAACCACAATCATTACAAGTTTAGGTGATAATGAACATTTTCATTAATCAATAATGAATTAGGACTCGTTGTAATCGCCAATAATAATGTACAAAATTAGTCAATGGACAATGAAGAAGAGAGTCATAATGACTTGGACTATTAATGATTAATAGTAATGAATAGAATTATTCAATTGGATAAGGATCCGCTATCAACTATATTTCTATATAGTAATGCCTAAGATGAGCTGTACTTAATTAGCACCAATGTAGAAGGTAGAAAAAATTCTAATTTAATTGTTCAATGAACAATTAAAGATGGGCCCTACTGCCATCTGCATTGTGTTAAGCACCAGCGATATTAGATAATAATATACTTTCCCATGCACATTATTTACATCATATTACAAGGAAATAGATTGTTATATATTCGTAATATCTAAAATCTCCAACTATTTCGGGCCACTAGAAGGAGTCGAGACGAGTGCACCTCTATTTGCGTATATTAGGTTAAAGCATCATTCAACCAAAGTAAGCTGCCTAAACATGAGACCTACAGCTCATTCTGGTTGCAGCAACACACGTTAAGATTCAGCAGCAGTGAGAAGCTCTTGTACAAAAATCCAGATCTTTTCGAAATTCTCTTAAGCAGAATAAACATTGATAGTAAACCTCGATTTACACTACAAAAGGGTGTTAGTGATTCCAGATCACAGAATTTCACTCAATCTATCTAAATGAACAAAAGAATGAGCTACATAGCAATTTCAAGGAAGCAAATTTCAGTATAGAGTTCAATTGACATCTTCACATAATGTACCAGTTTCACCTCACAGATTACCTACCACTAGAATTCTCATTATCTTCCTTGGGTATCTGAGGACAGTCTTCATCAAAAGTATAAGGCTGATAGCCAGCAGGCGTCGACAAATTACCAGAACCACTGCTGCTTGCTAAACGCTCAATATCGTCAATATTTGCAATGACAGATATTGGTCTTCCCGGTATCGAAGGAACTGGTACATCAGTGTCCAACAATTTAACAACCTGGTCCATTGTCGGCCTAGCATATAATTGCGGATGCGAACAAAGAACAGCCACTAACACGTACTTCTCTACAACAACCGGAGGACCCAAATCTGGCATATCTTCAACGACGTCCAATGCTTTACCATTCCTAACCAGAGACCAAGCCCAATCAGTGATGAGTGTGGGCTGACCATCAGTAACTGCCACCAGAGCTTTCTTCCCGCTCAAAAGCTCGAGAAGTACTACTCCAAAACTATAAACGTCACTTCTCTCTGTCAATTGTCCATACAAAGCGTATTCAGGTGCCACGTATCCCATTGTCCCAGCCACCCTAGTACTCAAGTGAGTCAATCCCTCTGGGTTAAACTTTGCTAATCCAAAGTCAGCCACCTTAGGCTCAAACCTCTCGTCTAAGAGTATATTACTGGCTTTAATATCTCTGTGGATAATCGCCGGTTGTGCACCATAATGCAAATAAGACAACCCTTTAGCTGTCCCCAGCGCTATCTTCTGACGTATAGGCCAACTCAACTTCTTCTCGACCAACCCAAATAGATGATCATGAACACTCCCATTCTTCAACAAGTCACACACAATTATCCTTTGGTGACCTTCGTAAGGAGTTGTCGCTGTACAATACCCTCTCAAAGCCACCAAATTCACATGTCTAATGCTGGCAATAACTTCCACTTCGTGCGTGAAACTAGCATCACCAGAAGCAGAACAATTCTTGAACCTCTTCAATGCCACTTCAGAGCCATCTGGTAACACTCCCTTGTACACATTCCCATACCCTCCTCTCCCAATTATATTGTCCCAAGAAAAATTCTTTGTTGCGGCCTTAATTTCATCGAATTTGAACCTAATTAATGTAGTACTCCCACTAATCGAATCCAATCCAGAACTTGTGTTAACGTCATTCGTCACATTTGTTGACTTTGGCTTCAAAAATTTCTTCCTTCGCCGTCGGAAAAACCAAAAAATATAAAATGACAAATATAATATTCTATTTAAATATTCTGATTGTCATTGAACTTCGACAAATCTTTTCAGTTAACATTGAACTTTATAAACTTTTAAAGTTGTTACTAAAATTTCTCAAATATCTTCCAATTGTCATTAAATTTCATATATTTTTCAAATATCTTAATGTGCTACCCTACTATTTTGAAATCAAATGAACTAAATGACATGGTAGACAAAATGCAGAATGTAATGACGTTTTGATAAATTTATTTAGTTAGTTAATTCAAAAGGTGCATATGACGGAGCAAATTACATTGAGTGTTTGATTGCTATTTTTTTCATGGAAAACATTTTCCAACTCTTGAAAATATGACTAATTTTCCTTGTTTTTAAGGAAAATATTTTCCTTGGGTAGAGGTGATTTTTATTTTCCACAAAAGATGGAAAATATTTTCTTTTCTAGGTAATATTTTCCATGTCAATCAAACACACTCTTAAAGTTAAATACAACCGAAAAATATTGTGGAGAGTGTTTAATGGCAACAAAATCGTTTGCTGAAACTGTTTCAGATATAATTTGGAAGCTTCAACAAATTTATTAAACAAATGGAAATTGCGTGTAAGAAAATAAAAGATGAATGAACCACAATAAATTGAGCACGACTGTAGAGTCACAAACAAGAATCAGCAACCATAATTTTCTACCGAACCTTGGACTTGCAGACATGTTTTCTACATGTTAAGGGGAAAAATAAGGATAAATATGTTGTAACATATGTGTTTCGCGCGGGTTCGTCGCTAACAATTAAAAAGGGATCAGACGATTGTGTAAGGGACAAACCTCTTGAGACAAAGTCCCAAAAAGGGGTATTCTTTATTGGCAATGATTTTACAATCAAAAATTAAAAATAGAATGCTTTCAAGGGGCGCAAGCACACGAGTTACTGAAAGAAGTGTTTAAATTTAATCTAAGAAATTTAAAATTACATATTCTCTGTTCGAGAGTTTTTGATTCGGTCCTTTTGCTCTATATCTTTCCTTCCCTTTATACTCTCTGGATGATCTCTTTGTGATCAACCGCCTAAAAACTGCTTGGTCGTTCTATAACTGCCCACTTTCCTCGTTAATGACCAACTTGTCATGGAACTGCATTTTCTAACTGCTGTCATTACTATTTGTCGTTCAACCGTCTTCAATTGAGTTCCTTGAATCATGGAACGTGATAAGGCTGCTTTAATAATTGCTTTGATAACCTCGCTTCTTGATAATCACAACACTTCATGTTTGCTAAGATCTTTGGGCGACTCGAAGGTTTGGGCGAGAATAGAGTAACAGCTCTG
>NW_019231772.1:203613-206530 GCF_002742605.1 Olea europaea var. sylvestris
TGACACCATGAAGAGGGTACATGCATTTGAACCTTTAAGTCAAATCTTTGAATGATTAATTTTTCAACTTTTCCCTTCTACTTACTTTTTACCGTCCACGTGCATTTTGAAATCAGAAGATAAAAATTATTTTTATAAACTACTGTTAACATGAATTCCACGAGAACTACCGAATTTCCTTCGATGGGCAACATCAGAAATATTAAACATGTTACATGCTCAAACACGACAAAACAATGTGAAGTGTCAAGTGACAACGACAGGATTAGCGAAATTACAAATATACTACGTACGCAAATACCAAATGAATGTGTTTCAAACTACTAATATAACGCATGTGCCATATAATCGTGCAGTGCTTGTCACGGTACATCGTCTTCAACTATTGCATCTCGCTTGGCGGCCATTTCATCCTTTTCATCTAGTAGCTCTATTTCAATTTCATCGTTATCCACTTCTTTGGCTCTATGAAATCCCTCATCTAGACCCTCGTTTCTTCGAAGGAAATTGTGTATTCCCATCGTGGCCACAATCATAGCAGCTTGCGCTCGTGTACTGTAACCAGGCATCCGATCAAGAATCTTTCACCTTTATTTCCAAACACCAAACGCATGTTCCATCATGTTTCGACATGAGGAGTGAACCGTTCGCGTGCATTTCGAAAACGACAATGTTCCCCATCTCCAACATTGCGAAATTCTTGAAATTGATATCTAATGTCAGAACTCTTATACGGAGTCATATACCCAGACCTATGTGTGAACCTGAAGTCCACCATGTAATATTTTTCCTTAGTTGGTTTCGAAAAATTGACCTCCGAACAATGTACAGTTCGGGTCAAGATGTAACTGTCATGTGTGTTTCCTGTGTGCCCTGGTAATACGAACGCAAAACAAAAATTGAAATTGTAGGCGGCCAACACATTCTGTGTTGGAATCCCTTTCCTACCAATAAAATTCTCTCTTTGATGTCTTGGCAGTACAACACTCACATGCGTACCGCGATTGCCCCAGTGCAATCCTGAAATAGTGGATAGCGCTCCGGTTCCAGGTAATGGTGTGCTACGCCTTCGTTGTACCTCGAATCTGATTTTATCATTTTCGCCTCGAACGCTAGGTATGCCTGTAGTACCTTTTTGAAATAATAACATATGGTCTGCAACTGACCGAATAGAGTTTGAACCTAATGATATCCTTTTCCATGTGCCAGTATACACAAGAACATGCCAACCTATTTGTATATATCGATGTTTGCGCTGCTTGAAATGTCGTACTCGTCAAGTAGAATATACGTGAAGTGCATAAACATCGGAGGATACATTCTGAACTCCTGAAAACATGTTTGTGGATAAACATGCATGTTTTGTAACATGAAAATGTGACCGTATTGCATTGTTCAAAACAAATAGCGGCATGTTGTATTTGGTGCCAAGTACTTGCACACGATGGGCTCAGCAAATCCTCAATATTCCAGCCACGTGATTATGTCCTCCTCCAATTGTTGCCACATATCTTCATCAGAACTTGTATCCCAATCAAACATATACTCGATGTCACAATCTGTTTCTGACAATGTATACAAAAGTATCAAGTCATAGCCATGAACATACACTTTATGCTTGGTAATATATAGTTACAAAGGTAATGATTTCTAATATAAAAAAGAAAGGCAGCCCATACAAACAATCTAGAAAATGGTAACTATTATTTGGTTTTCTTATACAAGATTTGGCTGCCTACCAATATGTCTAAGTTTGAGAAAGTGAACAAGATGCCTAACTCATTTATAGATAATAAAAAATAACTTGAGTAATTATGGACCTTTGGAGAAATTTGTACCCATCAATTCAAATGTCACACTTACTTTAGCAATGCTTTTACAAGGAATATATTCTCTGCATTCCCTGCAAAAGCACCCAATTTTTAAACGTGCATGAAATGTTCCAATAGTTAAAATGCGTACTAGTTAAAGGAAGACAACACAAATAGTTCCATTAAAATTCACAAGCACATGCTATCCAAAAATAAAAATACATGAAAATTAAATGTCCAGCACACGATTACAGAAAATACGAATAACTAGCTAAAATACAGACCACATTGTACATGTAGGTTAACTAGCGATCACCACTTACGTGGGAAGGATAAATTGTTGCTCTCGAAGCAGTACTTGGTAAACTTAAACCGTAGGAATGGTGTCTTGGCAGCACGGTATATAGGGCTGGGCAAATATCCTGAACCGAACCTGACGGTTCTTGTTAAATTAAATACCCGAACGGATATCTGAATTGAGAACCGATGGGTACGGTTCGGTTCTTGATTCTATACCAAAAATCGAAGAACCGAATCTTTCTAATTTTTTTATATTGAATAAATCAAATTATTTTTTTTTAATTTTTTCTAAACAAATTAACAATTTCTAAATCCAAATTTTTGGCCCAATAATTTATTTCATTTCTAATTTTTTAATTTTGTTCCCAATTACCTATTTTATTGTTTCATTTCTTAGCCCAACAAGATCCAACCCACTAAATAACCCTAAACACCTACACTAAAGTGCAAAACACTGTCTCGACTCTCACACTCACTCTCGCAGCCTCGCTGAGATTCCAAAATCTATACAATCGCCGGTAGACACTATGACCTCCGATCGAAACTGTGACCTCCACCGATCGAAATTTTGACCGTAGCGATCATTTGAATAAGGTAGTCTACTAGTCTCTAACATTCCAAAACTATTGAATGTGTCATTATTTATATTTATATAATGTTGTTATAAATGTTAAAAAATATAATTATAGTACAGAACCGAACGGAACCGAACTAAACCGAACTGAACCGAACCCGAATGATTCCACATATATATTTGGACCCGACGGTTCCATTTACTAAATACCCGAAAAGTTTGGTTCGGTTCG
>NW_019231773.1:0-2808 GCF_002742605.1 Olea europaea var. sylvestris
AAATCTTGATCTGCATGAATCTAAAGTTATTATAGATTAACATATTTCTATTCATATATCTAAGAATTTTAATGGATGTTAAATTCATGTATTGGCAATTAATTCTTATGTGCCAGATGTAGTATAAAAAGGTTGTTCATTTGTAATATTTCAAGCCTATTTGATCCCCATTTTTGGTGTAGAATGTATTTTGAAATAGTAGATTGATGAAGAATATGCGATTAAAAAATAAAAATAAAAAAGTTTTAGATTTGCGTATAATATTATTTTATTGAATAATGAGTGGTAGAAAGAAGAAAGTGAAAAATATATTTTGAAAATATTGCGGATCAAACAAGGGAGTCATCATCAAAAAAGTTTGAAACATATCATATTTTCCCAACAAATTGATATCAAATATTACTATTACAGTACTTATAAAGTATTTCAGAATAACAATGCATTTTCAGCTCTGACTAGTAATTATAAAACATCACTCCTTACCCTTGGAGGTTGGCTTCCATAGGAGCAATATTGTGCCAAGACTGACCTCTTACTAAGACTAAACTTGAGTTATGTGCTGCATTAGAAAATATTCCTTGATATTTGCTGGAAAGCCCCAAATACAACTTAAGGGAACCAACCAGCAGAATATGCAATCTTTATCACTTACGTAAACACACCCTCATAAATAATATAAGAAGACAAGGAAAAGCATTAACAGCGATACAACAAGGATACGACCTATTTCTCTTCTTGTACAGTCACTCAGAAGCCCATCAACAAACAGAATGTTTGACTCTCCAGATGTGACTTGATTACCCTCAACCCCTCTCACAGAATTGGGCCTTTCATAAGTCACATCAGGGATGCCAGGACTAATGCTTGGAGCAGCAACTCGTGGATGACCTAGTAAACTTGGATCTTGTAAAGATGGGTAAGGTTTAATGCTTGCTCCAGCCTTTGATCCATTAAGACCAGATTCATGATGAACACTAGCAGTATCATCTATGCCATAAGCACCTGGACGTGATGATAATATCTAAAAACAAAGCCAAGATACAACCTGTTCATTGCATGTATTAAATATCTTGGCAGAAGACCAAATTGGGGGTAATACTTACATCTTTCTGTGTGAAATCGGAAAAACTACCCTGCAAACTGTTGGAGCTATATAGATTACGAGTTGATAATATAGCTGCTTCAGATGATGAGTAGCCAGGAAAGCTTGGGGGAAGAATGCTTCCTGTTACCATGTTACTAATTCAATCACTAGTTTGAATGAATAACACATGAACAATAAAATATGAAGTGTAAATAATCTTCGCAAGAGATCCAGCTATCTTTTGTATTTAAAAGCTATTAGTAACAAATAGGATGATTAAGTTTCTGTTGTACAAGAATAAAGTCTTTTCAAAGATTGTGTGGAAAGCTCTTATGTAATAAATTAGGCACATATCACTGCAAGTTCTTCAAAACTCGTTTACTCCTAGAAATGGAAAATAAAACCAGAGAACCTTTTATTTACATATCTGCTCTGAAAACAGTAACTAGAAAGTCATTGTTCACCGTAAAATAATCAATCGATGCTCATCGTGTTATAGCATAAATATTCCATCATTGTCCTTTACATAAAGTTTCATCCACAACCATTTACCAAGTTTCTTGTTAGTACAGCCTAAGAACTTTCCACCAAGCTACTTTTAGTAACTGGATTGCACCCCAATTTTCAACTCCAATTCCCAGGCAGAATCTCTTTTGTATTTTATCTAGCATGTATGCCAGTAATATCCGAAAGAAATAAAATATATGTAGTGTGTTCTAATAAGGATTGATTGCACTACCACTATATCTTAACATTATCAGATCATAGTTACAAATAACTGTGCTGCTTCTGTCTTAAGCACTAGGATGTCCACTTTAAAACCGTGTACAATAAGATTATCCTGAACGCACAAGACCATTCCCAACAAAGAATTCTGCTTCCAAAGTCATTCCAAGGACCTTAGACATCTATGAGTTCCATAGAGATCTACCATCAACAACTTGAAAAACGAAAACCCAACAAGCAAGTTCACTACAATCCATAAGCTAAATGCATAACTCTATCGTGAAAAACAATATTTCAGCTCATTATGTTTGTGTATCGATAATACTCACTGAAACAAACAAAAAACTCGAGATTACAAGGACCAAAATCCATATACAAAGAAGACTATTTCAATTATTCCCAAAAAGAAAAGGACCATTATCACCTTCCTATCAGCTAATTCACTGATAAACTACGAACATTGTTCCTCAGGAACAGATTCACCTTTTATCTTCTTTACGGGGTAAATTTTTTTTGCGGAAAATTAATGAAGCAAAAATCTTTATTATTCAAAAATGGTGTCAAATAAGTGATTAAAGAGAACCGTTTCTAAACCCTCCGTCATTCTCACCTTTACATTGTCAACTGTTAGTACGTACATAAAGAAAATTCGAAATCAAAGTTTCATTTGTAAAGTTTAATACATTACATAAATTTCAACGTTACTATCAAGTGTTGATTGCGGATACATACAAGAGTGTGTGCGTATAGGAATGTCAGAATTGAGGTGATAAAAATTTAATAACAAACCTCCGTCAGCAGATGATGGCAGAAGAGCAGAAGGACCAACTCCTCCACCGCCGTATCTCCAGTCGGTATCCCCCATTTCAATTTGTCCTTCGAGTTAAAACAATTTTGTGCGTTCGGTCCCTATTCTGTTTGCTCAGACCCTTGTTTGGGAATGGGTGAGATTTTTGTGTGTGAATTTTTCTACTTTTTTATTTTATTTTTAGCCCATG
>NW_019231774.1:0-2808 GCF_002742605.1 Olea europaea var. sylvestris
CGCCTGGGCATCGATTGATCCCTCTTCCACATTACTTTGAGTAGCTCTAGGCCTCTTCCCTTTGTTCGACGGTGCGGTGGCCTACATGTTCAACAATTGAAATGATTATTTGTTACAAATTCATTATAAACATAGATAGTAATAGTAAAACATACCTTCGTCCTCTTTAAACTACACTCTAATGGTCCTTTCCTCCGAAGTTTCTTCGGTGCGCCCTTTCTATTAGAAGTTACTGGATCCAATATGTGTCCACCGTTGCTGTTAGGCTGGGAGTAGACAACACTTCCAAAACTTGACTTAGACTTCCGCAACTCTTTTATTTGCGATGTCATCCACTCCGTTATAGTGCGTGTCCATACTTCGTCATCTGTTGCTAGGTCCGCCACCTCTGAAAAAATCTGGCACATCTCGTCGTACCTCAATTGTCCAGGAATACTGACCAATCCATCATAATGTACTGCGATCCTCGAGTGTGCTCTACTAACATCTCGTCTCCACCTTCTTAATATGTACCTCTCAGGCATCGATGTTATGTCGTTACGAATCAAGATTGCAATAACATGCCTACAAATAATTCCCCAAAATTCAAATAGGTGGCAGCGACAAATCAATTCACATGTATCCCTCCGAAATGATACGCAAAAAGATTTTTTCTTGCGGTGCTCGTGAAGAACGACATCCTCATGAACCTCGTAAGTCGACCAATAATAGTCATTGGCATTTTTAGATACAACGTCGCAGTATACTTTCTCGGTGAATTCCTGCTGAACTTCTTTGAACTTTTCGATGGTATAAATCGCTTGAAATTGCTTTTCCATTTCGTATGTTGTCGCACACGGAACCAGCTGGGAATAGGACCTAAAATCTGCCTGGAACTCCTTCTCCACCTTATTTCTGAATGCTCTTTCATACTGCTTCACAAACTGCTTCAACGAGATTTTCGAATGCACATATCCATTGAAAAATGCATTCATGCTTTCACTTCGTTGTGTCGTGGACATGCCTGCCCAAAATGTGGTTTTCAAAAAACCAGGCACCCATTGACCTCTGTTCTCATATAATCCTGATAGCCAAGCATTGTCATGCAAGTCATACATATTGAGCATTAACCTCCAACCTCTTTCGAATTCTTGTACATTCTCCGCATCATATACCAGTCCATGTATAGCAAAAAATATCGAGCTCTTTTCAACGTGGTATCCAAACTTTTCTTGCAACTTTTTCATAATGTGCCACAGGCACCATCTGCTTCATGTTTGGAAGAGTAATCTGAATGGCATTTTGCATTGCCTGGTCCTGATCAGTAATGATGGCATTAGGAGCTTGACCATGCATTCACTCAAGCCAAGTTCTAAACAACCACACAAACGTCCCTGTGTCCTTGTTCGACAACAATCCACAGCCGAGCAGTGTGGATTGGCCATGGTGATTTATGCCAACGAAAGGGGCAAACAATATTTCGTACTTATTAGTGAGATAGGTAGTATCAAAAGTGACAACATCACCGAACTCCCTATAAGATTGCCTACATCTATTGTCTGCCCAAAAAATATTCTTTAGTCTGCAGTCATCATCTAAGTCCATACTAAAGTAAAACCTCGAGCACCGTGCCTGCATCTTTGAAAAGTACGCCTGTATTGGGAGGGCATCTCCTTCCCCAAGACGTAGTCGTCTAACCTGTTCAATGTAGTTCCGACAATCCTTCTCCACAAAAGTCGTGTTTTTATATCCACCAGCCTCAACAACTGCAGAATTATAACTCTTATGCAAGGGAATTCCTGCTATATCATTCACCTCAAGCTTTCGTTTCATACTTGCACTCAATTTTCTGCTGCATCGGTACAGCCTAGACTTTGATGGGCTTGTTTTGTGATTGTGGCTAAGGTACACTTTGTTAATCCTCCATATTCCCAGACTATTTAAAGATGCAAATATTATTGGTTTACAATCAGTTTGACATGTTGGTTGCGGTTTCAAGAAATCGTCTATAGCATAAGTTCTCCAACCTTCACGACTACATGTGAACGTCACATATCTCATAACTCAATCTTCCCCGTTTTTTGAATTCCTTTTTCACACCGAAAAGCCAATGGCGTAAGCAATTTTTTTGTAGAAATCAAACATTTCCTTCTCATCACTAAACGTCATACCCACCTTAGGCACTAATGCCACATCTTCTCCTACATTTTCATTGTCCACCATATTCAAATTCTCCATAGCGTTCTCGTTATG
Source organism: Olea europaea var. sylvestris (assembly GCF_002742605.1). Taxonomy (NCBI): domain Eukaryota; kingdom Viridiplantae; phylum Streptophyta; class Magnoliopsida; order Lamiales; family Oleaceae; genus Olea; species Olea europaea. The sequence continues at coordinate 2,233 of NW_019231774.1, forward strand.
AGATTGTAGCAACAAATCAGGATTCCCATCTTCCATAATTTCGTTTCCTGCCACACAAATTATAAGAAGCAATCAATGCATCTACATATTTTCAGCTATTCCTTGATCAACTTGAAAATGTTTTTCAGGGGAGTGATTCTATAAGGTTTGAAAAATTTCAAAGGTATATTTAAAACACCATAACTAGCACTATTACCATTGCTTGCAGCCACAATGAACTCGTATAGAAAAGTAGGGATCAATCGCTGTCTCACTATGGTGATTGGCATAGTGAAACATTTTTATTCATTTTCAAGCAATTTTACATAGAAATTTATGTAATTTGTTGAATGCAATTTTACATTGAAATGTATGTAAAAAAGGTCATTGGAGCTCGACAAATATATTATTTTTTTAAATCAAAAAACTATAACATAAGAAAAAAGATTACAGAAAAAAGCGCTTATTGAAATTTAATAAAAAAAAACCGTGATTTTGTTTTCAAAAAGTTGATGCAGTGAAATGCTCAAATGGTTCAACGGTCTTTTATTGTCCCGGTTCATTGTTTTGTTACGAGAAATCACTTTGTTAATCCTT
>NW_019231775.1:0-2808 GCF_002742605.1 Olea europaea var. sylvestris
TAACAGAAAATTGACTTTAAGACTTGTCAATAAGGTGTATCTTACACTCGGCATCTCCATAAACAGTACCTTGATAATCCTGACTCCTGCCGTCACCAATGAAAACCCATTGCGGATAGCACAAAAAAGCGAATAAAAAGGTATTGTAAAGGTGATTTTCATGACACTAAGGATTCTGGTTTAATTCCCCCTCTGGAACCTATTGCACCCAAATGACATCTAATCACCCACAGTTTTTGGCAATACCAACCAGCGCCAGGCCTGTTCATGGCATATCAGGTGGGCACATGACTAATTATTTATTTCCTCTGCAACCATTAGTTAAAGTGAGATTTGGTTCCACAACTGGTAGCGCCACCACCAGTGAGCGCAAAGGTCTGCATAGAAGACGGCCACAAGAACAACCTCAATAGCTTGAGGTAGAAGTGCCACACAGTTGAGTCAATTTATACCTGGTTCAGGGTCAGGAAATCGGGACCAAACATCATGTTAGAACTTCAAATCACATTCATGTGTTGTATTTGGCTTCCACATTATTGTCTAGATATATTGTTATTAGAGATTTATAAAAAAAAAGAAAAAAAAAGAAAGAAACGATTGTGGTTGGTTTAGCTAGTGGCAGTCCAATTATAGACGGGTAGGCGATAGCCTAAGAACTTGCTTTTGTTAAGGCCCTCAATTTTTTTTTATTATATATAGTTAATAAAAAATTACAAACAGAATAAAGTCCAAATACAGTCAACCAAACCAACCCAGTTGTCCAGTTAGCAAATATGTTAATATATAAAAATGTAAACATAGGTTAGTTCGGTCTTCATTTTGTAGAAATATTTAAAACTTAATTATGTAGATGCCGTAGTAAGTCTAATTAAAGTGGAAGATTATTATTATTATTATTTGCATTGCTAAATGTGGATGATACTTCAGAGAAATAACAGTTTGGTGAATGACATATAAACTATTTAAACTTGGTATTTTAAGAGGTCACGGTTATGATAACCATTTTAATATGAAATGGAGGCATAAATGTTTAAAGAAAATAGTATTAAAAGTAAATCCAATTGTATTTTACACCCCATATGGTTGTTATATTCTTTCTCTTGCACTTTGTGATATGACAAATTCTTGTATAGAGGTTTAATCTTTTTTTTTGGAATTGTACAATGGAAAAGACGAGTTGAAAGTGCTAAAGCAAGAAGATTCTAAGCGCTAAAAAAAAAAAGCCATTTTAAAATGCTTGAAGGATACATGTGAATTGTGATGACCCTAAGGCCTAAGGTATTTAGAGATACTAAAAATTTTATCTTGTGACATTACGAATTTTGAGTTCTTGTCTGTCATGATTATTTGGTGCAATGTATTGTGAGCTACTAATAGAGTAAGCAAAATGTTACAAAATGAGAATGTGTCTATTGATGCCGATATTAGTCACTTGAAAACACTTATTTCATTTTTTGAAACATATAAAAAAACTTGATTTAAATTTGACAAGATTACTACCAAAGAATTGCTACTCAAATGAAAGTTAAACCTACATTTCTTGAAAAATGTAGCTGATATTTGTCCTACCTAATTCTCTAAGTCATATATAGAGGCGTACTGATTTTGCGTCACTATCTTAGTCTTGGTGATGTACTTGACAAGTAGATCTTCCAAAGATTGCTTCTTTTCTTGTTGCTGAATCATTGGTGGATTGTCCCCCATCTAATTTACTTGATCCAAATTATAAACCCAAGCGTAGTTGGGATGCCTGTTCAAACCTTGATAGTAGTTGTGTGGATAAGGTCCATTTTGCCTCTGATAGTTCTATGCATAACTAACCTCTGCAGGTTTACCCACGTAAGTGGAAACCAAATGATAGCTTGTAGTGATATGATCTGCCCCACAACCTACGCAAAGAGAAGGATTAGAGTTACTTTCACTGAGAGGCACCCACAAAACGAAAGATATCATGAAACCGAGAAGTGAGCAAGAGAATATATATGTAAAGGAAGGGTTATGTTTTGGGAGAGGAAGATTTCCAGTATGGTGGGATGGGTTGACGAGGAGTCAAATCAATGATAATTACCACTGCAGTTCATAATGTTTAAGGCTAGTGGTAATTTGAAATTCATTTCTTGTGCTCTCAATTTTTAGAAAAGTTTAACCACTGGCCCAAAGTTTTACTTTATTTTTGGCATTTTGAGTTACAAGATTTCTTTCTTAAAAGCACTATTTACAATGCGTACATGATCCTTAATGATTTAACCCAACAAAAAGAAAAAAGTAACGAAACAATTACTACTATATAAATGTAATATTGTTAATAGCTTACACAGTGTAATGCAGTAAATTTTAAGGATTTTTTACAATATCCATTTTTAATATATTTCAATAAAGTAAAAGCCATTGAAAAAATATCTAATCCATAATAATAATGTAAGAAAAAAATCATGTGAGATTTCCTAGTTAAAAGTAAAGTGCTGAAATATAGGGTAAGAACTACTAGGTGTTCGTGCACTTTTTGTGTGAATTTTCCATTTGACATCCTTATATTCAAAATATATAATTTCAAAATACAAGAATGTTAAAGTGAATCTGGCACTTGAACAACAATCCGTTTCACCCAACAGGACATCATTTTTATTAAATTAGAATCTACTTATTTTTAGTTATAAGTTTATCATATAGGTGTTGGTACATTGCCTTATAAAACGCCAGGCTAAATTCTTTAGGCGATACGAAAATCATGTAGATTTATATTCTTACTCTTTCTTGTTACTTTTTTGAATGGCTTCAATAGTGGGGTTGGGGGGGGGGGTTCTAAAA
>NW_019231776.1:0-2808 GCF_002742605.1 Olea europaea var. sylvestris
ACATTGTTACCAATTAATGACTTAAGGATTGAATTTAAACTAAGATTGTACTAAAATATATCTAACACAATTAACGCATGGGGGATTTTTGGAAAACTTACGGGATTAGGTAGTTAGGTTTTTTGGTTTCACTTAGGTCAATCAATTTTAATTAGTTTCAATATCCTACAGTCGTTTTCTATATGTGTCAATAATCAATTAACCAATTATAACTAATGATCTCTCTCGAGTAAAATTATGTATTATATCTTATTATATTGATAGAAAGAGGTAAACTCAAAAGTTATAATGAAGCAATGTAGTTTGATGAATCGATCAAGCGAGAGATAGCCATGAAGGATTAGATGGACCCATTATTGTCCAATCAGACATGATAATTGACATAGATATCAAAAGGAAAGTTGACTATGCAAAATAAACGAGTATATTGATTAAAAGAAGTACATGATGACAGTAAATGATATAAAGCCAAATTGGTTTTGGAGGAATTTTAAAAGAAAGTTATACTAAGAATTTCTCTCTAGTAAGCAAACTAACAACATTTAGAGATAATTGGACTGGTGGTATAGAAAGAATTGCACCTAGAGCAATTGGATATGAAGACAGTCTTTCTTCATAGTGATTTGGATGAAAAATTTACACGATGCAGCTATAAGTTTTCGAGGTACCAAAAAAAAGGAGAAAATGGAATGTGGACTTTAAAATAGTTTGCATAGTCTTAAATAAGTTTCCAGAGAGTGTTATAAGCAGATTGATAGTTTTATTAGGAGAAATGGCTTCATACGGTGCCACATGGATCATTGTTGTTATGTAGGGAATCTTGGTATCCCCTATATTATCTAATGGGTATATATTGATAACATATTGATTGTAGATGCTTGCAAAAATGATATTGGCAATTTGAAAAATAAGTTATCCAATGAATTTGCGAAGAACAATTTTAGTGTTACAAAATAAATCCTTGAGATGTTAATTACAATGGGCAGTGTCATCTTGAAACTGTCACAAGCAGGTGCATGATAATGTAAAATCAATGAGTACTCAGTTTTACTAGTCACTTCAAGTTATCCAATGAGCAGCCATCCTCAACATAACAAGAGTGAAACTACATAGTTAAGATGCCTTGTGCCTCTTTTATTAGCAATCTTATGTATGTCATAGTGTGATCGAAGTTAGCAAAGAAATGATATGGTTGTAGTCTTTCTTGGAAAAATTGTGTCACATTGTATTATATTATGACAGTCATAATGTTATTCACTTAGCAAAGAATTATGTTTATCTGTTAAGGAGGAAGGCATATATATGCCCATTATTACTTTATCAGATTGACTTTGGAAGATAGAATCTGGATACTTGAGAAGATTCAAGTTAGTCACAATTCAACTTAACAAAAACTATATCGATCAAAAGTTGATATTGTGTGCAACTTCAATTGGACTTTTTTTAAAGGATTGGGGAGTTGTGCCGTTGCAGATAAGTTATTGATGGTGGATTAATCTTTAAGTGGGAGATTGTTAAGTTGTGGAACTTAATCATAGTCGTTGTATGGAGATGGTACGCAGATCAACCTCTGCGATGAAGTTGTCGTGAGGTTGGATAAAGGCTTGAGGTGTAGGGATAGCCCAAAATTTCATAAGGACAGTTTAAAATTTCAATTTTGTCATAATTTGTTTTATAAATAAAAAGTTGTCATTAAGATTTTATTATCACCTTCAAAAAGAAAGAGATAAATGATAGAGAAGATAGGGTATACGATTTTTTCTTGTAATTTTTTTTCTTTTTCATTTTAATGAATTACTATAGTGACAAAAATTGACATAGTCTCACGTTAAGGCAAACATTATAAATCTTCCATGTTTGTGTGTGTGTCTATTTATCATTCTGTGATATGATTATTATTTTGGAATAGAATTAGAGTTACTAATTCCTAGTGATAGGGTAGAAAACAAGATGAGCAAATATCTTTTTTCTTTTTTTTTATTCTCTTTGTTTTGTTGATTTTATTTAATTATTTTAATTGTTTTAGGTGGAAAATGTAAAGTTATTATTTTGTCATTTTTGAAATTGGTTAAACTTAAGTTAGACATTGGTCAACTGCTTGAAACCACTCAGAGGTCCTGTCACCGTATATTTTTGAAAACTTTGAGATGTATCATTGTATTAAAGAATTGAGACTGCGTTCCACTTTTTTTAAAAAGCTTGAAACCTCCATTGCAATGTTTTCTAAAGTAAATACTACACCCGATGAGGAAAATTTTTGATACTATTAGACCCAAAGAGATTGTAATGAATGAGATTAATGACACAATATGAAGTAATAAAGATCACAACAAGAAATAAGACCAAAAGTAAAGAAGAACAAAAAGAGACAATTGCAGAGAAACGATGTATATTAACTGACAATAGGGAGAGAAATTATAGACATGACAATAATACTTAAACAAAATTGACAAATGATTTTTTTATTTATATGCTACATTCCAAACCTTAGAAGAGTTCTAAAAGATGAGAAAATATGTTAAAATTAGGTTACAATTGCGCATAGAACTTCAACAGAGAGAGGAATTCCTTGCCTTATTCAACTTGGATATAATCTTCCTTTCTAATTAAAAATCAAATACGTAATCTCACAATACTCCTAATCATATTTGAGTTACAAAACCAAACAATCTCTACCTTAACTCAAATTACGGTGCAACAAGCGTAGCTCTACAAAATTTCTCCACCTGAGAAATAAACCCGTTTTTATTGAAATGAAATGATCAATCTCCTCAACGAAGTAACCAAAACTCTCCATGTAAACCATCA
>NW_019231777.1:0-2807 GCF_002742605.1 Olea europaea var. sylvestris
GCATGAATATTTCATTAGTTGATTGCTTGATAACCAATTGAACAATTAGTTGATTGTTGTAGTGATGAAAGTTTCACAATAAGTTTAGAATACTACGAGGTTAACATATCGATAATAGATGTTAGGAATGACGTGTGTGGCGTGTGCAGTATTTAGATAATCTTGTACATTAATGTATTACTTCACATATGAATTAAAAATAAGAATATGAGCCAATCGTACTTATATAATTAACTTACCTCAGAACAGATAGTAAGATAATAATGGATTATTGATTGCCATCAACATATAAATCACACTAAGTTGCATAAGTCGAGAATTCAAAACAGGAAATCAATAGGTGATTAACATGTCCAATTCACTCCATAGATTCATAAATACCAATTGCATTTATATAATTCATCGATTAATTTAGAATATATAAAAATCATCGCTTCTGTGTGTGTGTGTGTGTGTGTGTGTGTGTATATATATATATATCAAATTCGATTAAGATTCCTCTAAATAAAGAACATACTTATTTTAACTGACATCCTGAAGTTTAAAAATTATTCTTCTCTGTCCTTTAACTAATTGGAGATGTGTACGATAAATACCTCTAAATTTTTTTTAGCTTCTATGTCACATATGTGAAATTTCATATTATCGGGAATTTGCGATATGTGATACGAATTTTAAAAAAAAAAATAGAGGGTTGAATCCCAACCTTAAGGATCCCTCACCACCCCGCCCCTGGAGTATCGTGAGAGAGGTTAATCGTGAGATGTGTCCAACAGGCCAGGGAACAAGAGCTACATATACGCTGGTGCCCACAAAGAGTCTCAATCCATATTTCAAGAATTGAACCCTCACACTGTGGCTACCAATAAAATTGAGTATACCTCACTTTTATCCTTTGCACCACTGAAATGTGCGGGGGGCGGATTTAACATGAATTGTTTAGAGATTGGAGCTTCAGTTTTGGGCCAAGGAAGACGGCTTTTTCAGAAAAGCTAGTTGTGTACATGCCTTGAACTACGTGCAAATGATAGTGTCCCAACTTATATAGTAAATGACATCTCGACCGCACATTAATGTGGACATTTCAGGAAAAGAAAACTTAGATTTTTCGGATGTTATTTTGGACATTTTTCAATAAATTAGGGATAATTAAACACTGACCAAAATGAATTTCCGTCAATCTCCCCATAATTTATTTAGCATGGAATTCAAATTTTTTTTTATCTCATCTAGATCATCCAATGAAAATCAGAAGTCCAAAATATAAAATTTTTATTTTTTATTTAATAAAATATAAGGGTAAATTTTTCTTTTTAACAAAAAAAAAAAAGTTTTTTACGATTTTAATTGCATCATAGGTTCATAAAGTTTATACTTGTCACGTTCTTATAATTATTTTTTCATTAATTAACATATGGATCCTAACAATGGTTTTCAACCGTATATTTCATCAACTTTTCAATTAACTCTACATTAATGGTCCAAATTTGTAACAATTCATATCCTTTACTTTCCTTTTTTTTTTAATCAAGAAAATAAATTATATTAATCACAATTATGGGTAAAACTACTCCGGGTATACCTGAGCATACAAAACGAGACATTACAATGAACTAATGATCCAAAACAAGTATCGGAGCATGAATCAAAGCATTACAACTTCAGCACAATTCATATCCTTTCTTGCTACTTGATCAGATTGGTGACTTTGGAATGATGAATAATGCTACTAATGGAAATACCTTTGTAACCTGATTTGACCAGGAGAAATGAAATGATGAATAATGCTACTAATGGAAATACCTTTGTAATCTGATTTTACCAGGAGAATTGAAATGATGAATAATGCTACTTGATCAGATTGTCAATGTATATACCTTTGTAATTATAATCCAATAATGGTCCAAGTTTGTAACAATTCATATCCTTGTTGTTAGTTTCAGTAGGCGAGGGAGTAACTAAACCTGTATTGGAGGAGATGCAACTTCGCCTGGGAGTCACCATTCAAAGATAAACAGCTTGGGTTTTTCTATCGAACCTCATTGATTTGAAGACTAAGTCTTCTAGATCGGTTACTTCCCATTGGCTCGAACCAGCAACAAATGTTACGAATTTAAATATGCACTTTTCACGGCAGGTTGTGAGTCTCCTTGCACCAACACCTATTATTCTGAAACTATATGAATGAGTGTTTGAATCAACGGCCAAGCCAGCTGAATCGTTATGACTGTCTTCTGGCACAAGTTGAAATTCTTTCGTAATTGGGTTAAACACACAGTGGGCTCCATAAATAAAAGAGTACATAAGAATAAGCCCACCACACGAGGCAATGATCGAACAATAAACTGGTTCGATTTTATCAATCTAATGAACGTAGTTGAGAGGGTAAGGTGGATCTAGTTGGAGTTGATAAACCATCTGTTGAGATTCGAACTGTGTTCTCATCACTTATAAAAGTGTGCTTCCAAATATTGTGATGAAGTCATGTTTTGGATTAACACTTTTGGGAATAAATGTAATTGACCGGATTGAAACACGTGGCTATGTAATGACCCTTGGATGAGCTTCTAGATCCTTCCATCTCTAAGTATCCCAAACATGCCTTTTCAGCTCACTTTTGAGGGTTTTTCAGTCGGCCGTTCATCTCTCTGTTCTCTCTTTTCTTTGCATGAGAATACCTCTTTTCTTGGTGATTAGGGTTCATAAATCTTGAGTGTTTCAATGAATCAATGCGTGAATACTTTGTGATATTATATATCTGCATAATAGTGTGCTACCCTGTGTGGTATTTGGATGAATCTGTGTGA